>NW_027331427.1:0-9725 GCF_022965805.1 Primulina eburnea | reverse complement strand
TTGTCGAGCGATAGCCAAGAGCTGCCAGGAGAGTAGTAGCGTAGCGGCGCCTGAGTTAGAGGCAATCGACATCAAAGGGCTGTCGACGGACGAAGGTAAACCCTAAACCTTTGGTAGTACTAGGGAGTACTGGTTTTGCTAGTCTAGCATGGTAGTATTGATTGAGTATGCTTTTGATGCGTAGGCTTGTTCTAGACCTGATTAGCGGTGTTGCGTAAGGCTAGGCTTGCTGTGATAGAGGTACGAAAGTACTATCCGAGATATCCTGGTTGTATACATTCTTATATGTGTTGCATGATTATGTGGTGCATTGATATATGTCATATGATGCATGCTATTATGTCACGTTTATTACTGCACGTTGCATTTCATGTTGAGCCGTATCTTCTTCGAGATAGCCTTACTGTTGAGCTGTATCTCTTTCGAGATAAGCTATATCTTGGGGCCGCTCAGCCCTGTCTTGTGGACGCATGGACACCGAGAGTACACAGTGGCCGACGGGTCGGGAGGGCTTCGGTGGTCCGGGACATTTTAGGTCCACGTCTGTCTTGTAGTGGATGCAGTGACCCAGAGGTGTACCGCGCGGCCATATCCACTTGACGCCTCTAGACTGAGCATTGTTGAGATCCTTTTGTGACTCCTGTTTCTTGACTACCCCGGTATCATGATCATAGCATGTGCATTTCATCTAGGTCTGTATACTCATACTTTTGTACTGGGCGTTCTTATCGCTCACGTCTCGGTTTTGTTTTCTTGGACACCCTATTCCCACGGGGCAGGCCTCAGGTTGGACAGCTCAGGAGGAGCAGGAGGAGGACGTTGAGTAGGTTGGTTTAGTTTAGTTATCGGTATGTTGTTGACTTTCCGCTGTTATCTCTGATTTTTTAATTAGGTTAATTGCATGCTTAGTTTTGATTAGTAGGTGATTCTGGAACGGGTCACTACATTTATGGTATCAGAGCATGCATACGATTTTGGGATATAGATTTCTGTTTTGGGATTTCCGTTGACCAATTACTAGTTTCCCCATTCTATTTGTAGCAATGGCTGACCACTTTGGTGACGGGAGTAGTCAGGGGAGTGTAGGTCGATGGGGTGACCAGGAGATCATAGACGTCATCGTGAGCATCGTCATCGTCGGGATGGTCCTAGGCGTTCGATATGCATCGTTTCATGCAGATGGGGCCTAAGCCTTTAGTTGGCGGTGAGACTCCGATGATGCGGAGGATTGGATAGAGCGCATGGAGAGTTGTTTTCGTGCATTCCAATGCACCGATGAGCAGAAGATGGAGACCCTTAGTTTTCTTCTCGAGGGCCGTGCTCGCAGGTGGTGGCGATCGACTTCTGCGCCGATAGTTCAGTCGCAGGGTAGAGCGACGTGGGCTGATTTCCGTGCAGCGTTCATGCAGCTGTACTTTCCTCCAGCCCTTCGCCAGGCTAAGACGATTGAGCTCCTGAACCTGAAGCAGGGGAGGAGTATGTCTGTTGATGAGTATCAGCAGAAATTCTTCGAGTTGTTACCCTTCGCTCCTCATATCAGTGGCAGTTCTGAAGCCAAGTATGATCATTTCCTCCAGGGCCTTAATCAGGAGATCTTTGATCGAGTCACTGTCTGTGATAATCCTACTTCGTACGATGGGTTGGTGAACCGGTGTCGTCAAGCAGAGATCAGTCTCCAGCGTGGTAGAGCTATTCTTTCTTCTAGACCTCCGATGTGTTTTGAGTCCTCGACCTCAGTCTTTCAAGAAATCTGGTTCTTCTTCTTCTGGATCTGGATCAAGGTCTAGCGGTGTTGTTCGCTTTGGTGAGAAGAAGGATTCTTGTGCGCATTGTGGTAAGAACCATCCATCGGAGCAATGCCGATTAGCAGCAGGAGCTTGTTTTCAGTGCGGAGAGATTGGGTCATATCAAGAAGAATTGTCCTCAGTTGCGAGGTGGAGCAGGATCTGGCTCCGGATCTCAGACGACTGTTCAGCAGAGGAGGCAAGGTCAGGCTGTGGGTAGTTCGAATCTTCGACCTCTGTGCCCAAGGTCAGGTTTTTTGCGCTGAACCATGATCAGGCTGCAGATGAGAGTCAGAGATGAGAGAATTGAAGCAACAATTGAGATGTAATAATGATGTTGTTGTTATTTTCGTTTTGTTCATTCTCTAAAGCCTGATTTCGAGGACGGAAATCGTTTTAAGGGGGGGGAGAATGTTAGTAGCCCGAATTCCAAAATTGGGTAATTAACGGAGTAATGGTGATTAAGAAGGTTTAAGGTGTAATTTTGACCGAGTCATGATCGGACGGACCGAAGATGGTTCGGAAGCACCGAAGTGTTCGGAAGGTCCGAAGTGAGTTCGGTGGATCCGATCATTAGGTGTCAAGAGTTGATCGATACGTGGGAGTTCGGACGTTCCGAAGTGTAGGTTCGGTGGATCCGATCATGAGGTGTCAAGAGGCAGCTGGACACGTGCATGTTCGGACGGTCCGAAGTGTATGATCGGAGGATCCGATCATGAGCTGTCAAGAGCCAATGGACACGTAGCGTTCGGACGTTCCGAAGTGTTGTTCGGAGGATCCGAACATGGCCTATAAATAGTGCTCGGATTTCTCATTTTTGACTTGCCAATTTCTTGAGTTTTCTCTCATTTTGGAAAGTTTGGAAGTTTTCTAGGGTTAGTTGTTGGTCGAGCGATAGCCAAGAGCTGCAGGAGTAGTAGCGTAGCGGCGCCTGAGTTACGAGGCAATCGACATCAAAGGGCTGTCGACGGACGAAGGTAAACCCTAAACCTTTGGTATACTAGGGAGTACTGGTTTTGCTAGTCTAGCATGGTAGTATTGATTGAGTATGCTTTTTGATGCGTAGGCTTGTTTCTAGGACCTGATTAGCGGTGTTTGCGTAAGGCTAGGCTTGCTGTGATAGAGGTACGAAAGTACTATCCGAGATATCCTGGGTTGAGTATACATTCTTATATGTGTTTCATGATTATGTGGTGCATTGATATATGTCATATGATGCATGCTATTATGTCACGTTTATTACTGCACGTTGCATTTCATGTTGAGCCGTATCTTCTTCGAGATAGCCTTACTGTTGAGCTGTATCTCTTTCGAGATAAGCTATATCTTGGGGCCGCTCAGCCCTGTCTTGTGGACGCATGGACACCGAGAGTACACAGTGGCCGACGGTCGGGAGGGCTTCGGTGGTCCGGGACATTTTAGGTCCACGTCTGTCTTGTAGTGGATGCAGTGACCCAGAGGTGTACCGCGCGGCACTATCCACTTGGCGCCTCTAGACTGAGCATTGTTGAGATCCTTTTGTGACTCCTGTTTCTTGACTACCCCGGTATCATGATCATAGCATGTGCATTTCATCTAGGTCTGTATACTCATACTTTTGTACTGGGCGTTCTTATTGCTCACGTCCTCGGTTTTGTTTATTCTTGGACACCCCATTCCCACGGGGCAGGCCTCAGGTTGGACAGCTCAGGAGGAGCAGGAGGAGGACGTTGAGTAGCTGGTTGGTTTAGTTTATCGGTATTGTTGTTGACTTTTCCGCTGTTATCTCTGATTTTTGTTAATTAGGTTAATTGCATGCTTAGTTTTTGATTAGTAGGTGATTCTGGAACGGGTCACTACACTTAGCAAAACCAAACTCTTTGATAGTGCTGTCAAATCTGAGGTTCCAACTCCTTGATGCCTGCTTGAGACCATATATTGATCTCTGAAGTTTGCATACCTTATGCTCACTTCCTACTGATGTGTATCCCTCAGGTTGAGACATATAAATTTCTTCTTTGATGTCTCCATTGAGGAATGCAGTCTTTACATCCATTTGCCATACCTCATAGTCATACCATGCTGCTATGGCTAGTAGTATTCTAATGGACTTAAACATAGCTACTGGTGAAAAATTTTCCTCATAGTCAATTCCTTGCCTTTGAGTATAACCTTTTGCAACTAGTCTTGCTTTGAAGGTCACTACCTTCCCATCTGCCCCAAGCTTTCTTTTGTAGATCCATTTGCATCCTATGGGAACGATTCCCTCAGGTGGATCCACTAATGTCCAGACTTGGTTTGAATACATAGAGTCCATTTCTGACTGCATGGCTTCAAGCCATTTAGTTGAATCAGTATCAGATATTGCTTCTTTGAAATTCATTGGATCGCATCCAACACAATGCTCATCATGGCCTTGTTCATGAAGAAGTGTATATCTGGCAGGTGGTCTAATAACTCTATCAGACTTCTAGGAGCTTGTACTTCAACTACTGGTTCTAGGGGATTAGGTTAACTTCTAAAGTTGAGGGAGTATCTTGAATTTCTTCAAGTTCTATCATCTTGCCTTTTCTATCTAATAGAAACTCCCTTTCCAAAAAGGTGGCATTTCTTGAAACAAACACTTTTGCTTCATTAGGATGATAGAAATAATATCCAATAGAATTCTTTGGATATCCTACAAAGTAGCACAAGTGGATCTACTATCCAATTTGTCTCCCACTGTCTACTTCACATAAGCAGGACATCCCCATATTCTCAAGTAAGAATACTTGGGAGGTTTCCCCATCCATATCTCATATGGTGTTTTATCCACTGCTTTAGTATGGACATTATTCAACAACATTGCCGCAGTTTCAAGCGCAAAACCCCAAACATTGCAGGCAATTCAGTGAATCCCATCATAGATCGAACCATGTCCATCAATGTTCGATTACGACGTTCAGAAACACCATTCAATTGTGGTGTTGCTGGTGGAGTCCACTGTGAGAGAATCTCATTCTCTTTTAGATAACCCAAAATTCAGCACTCAAGTATTCTCCACCTCGATCAGATCGAAGTGCCTTAATACTTCATCTAGCTGATTTTCTACTTCAGATCTGAACTCTTTGAACCTTTCAAATGCTTCAGATTTATGTTTCATCAAATAAACATACCCATACCTCGAATGGTCATCAGTAAAGGTAATGAAGTAGGAATGCCCAAATTTTGTGCTAACACTTAGCGAGCCACAAACGTCTGTATGGATCAAATCCAATAGACCATGTGCACGTTCTACCTTTCCATTGAATGGAGTTTTAGTCATTTTTCCTTTTAGACAGGACTCACAAGTAGGTAGAGAATTTATGTCTGACAAGTCAAACATGCCTTCTCCCACTAGCTTGTGCATCCTTCTTTGAGAAATATGACCTAGTCTAGCGTGCCACATTTGTGCGGGATTTGGATTTTCTATTTTTCTTTTGTTTGTTGTTGTTTTTGTATGCTCTTGGACATTGTTTAAAGGAATCTCTTTCAATTTTAAGTTATAGAGATCATTTGTTAATTCTCCAGTTCCAATCAAACATTCATTCTTGTATAAATTGCAAACACCTTTAGCAAAAACACAGAATAACCATCCCTATCAAGCATAGAAATAGAAATAATGTTTTTAACCAATTCAGGAACAAATAAAACATCTCTCAAATATAACTTAAAATTATTGTCCAAATTAAAGTAATGTCTCCAATGGCAGTAGCAGCAACCCTTGCTCCATTTCCTAACAAGTTTTACGTCTTTGTGCAAGACTCACTCAACTAAACTTGTAAGCTCAACTCTCTCATATATGTGTGAGTGATTGTGTGTGTGAGGAATTTATCTTTTACAGTGCACATCTCAAATGTATCCTCACACAAGGGTTTGTGCTCTCAACCAGCTGATTTCTTCATGCTAACTGCCCATGCTTTGAATCCACTTCCAAAGCTATTGTTTGATCTTCAATATGTTGTATTTATAAGCCCCAACATTGATATATACGTTAGACACAAGAATATGACCGTTTGGAAAGTTTCTGTACTGTTTCGGGAATTGCAACGGTCAAATTCGGCAATTTTCCGACTGGTCAACTGGTCAACTCTGGTCAACTCAACTGATCGTTCAGTTCAACTGGTCAGCAGGTCAGGTTCAGTTGGACTGGTTCAACTGGTCTGGTTCAGTTCAACTGGTCTGGTTCAACTGGTCTTCAGCTGGTCTGGTTCAGCTGGTGTGCTGAATCAGTCTAGCTGATTTCAGTTTGTGCATAACCAGTAGCTTCATCGTCATTTATCAGCATCGTAAGCTTCGATTCAGACTTTGACTTATAAGAATGATTTGTAGATCTTTGTCTTGTCTTTCCAACGCATACTGAATCGCTTCGTTTCGATAACCGAGCTGAGAGATATGACCAAAATACCGTAGCTGCTCAAACCCAACTGATTGCTGTTTTCGTGCAATCAGTTCGTCACTTCATCGATCAGTTAGCCCTTGATAACATCCGATTTTGCCCAACTGACGTGAGATAGGATTTGTTCCAAATTGCGTTTTCTAATCAGTCCAATTCGCGGATTGTCATTTGGATCATCCAGTTGAGAGATATCTTCAAAACACCGAAGCTCGCCAGAAATTCAGTTTGTGCAAAATTTAGTTTCAGCTTGCTTCTTGTGTTTGCAACTTCACACTTGAGTAAATATGTTAGAAACACAATAACAAGTTTTGTTAACATCAAAATCAAGATTGCCAACTTTTCAGGTTCCAACAATCTCCCCCTTTTTGATGATCACAAACTTGGATAAACAATCAACTCAACTAACATATTTCTCCCCCTTTTTGTGTGAATCAAAAAGTCATATTTTCAAAACATTTTAAACAAAATTTTCTCCCCCTCAATATTTAAAAATAATAACTCCATTAAAATCTTAATGAGGTCTCCCCCTATATTTTTGAAATTTTGAAAAATGTAAAAGAAGAGAGATAACTCACCAATTTTCTTCATGGCTCATTTTCTGCTGCAGCACATATGCTTTGCCTTCAATGAATAAACTGTATTTTCTGGAGCATAACAAGGCTGAAAATTTTATACCGCTGCGAACCTCTACGAGTCTAGTTTACAACGCAAAAAACGGTTCGTCATTTGGACACTCGAGCAAGGAGATATGTCATTTTTCCCACGGTCGCTACAAGCTGGGCGAAAATTCAGTTTTGCATATATATGTGTAAAAAATCTGAAATTTCGAATTTTAAACATCAAAATCAGTTTCAATGCTCTTTCAAGAACAACCCGCTCTGTTACCACTTGTTAGGATCGGTTAGGGGGAAAACGATGAGCTATAATAGCTCGATTCTTGAAATATTGAACACCGTGAATTAAATCGAGTTTGGTTATAAACCAAGCGGAAAACACTCGAAATAACCCTTCGTAGAAATCGAATAAATATTTTGTAAAGCATTTAAAATATATGCAAGTTGAATTAGTAAAAGTATTTCGGTTGAAGCATTTTATCAAACACTTGGTATACAATATTTTGGTATTTGAAGAAGACAAAAATGCTTCAACAATGCATCTTTAAAACTAGGGAAATGATAAGTAAATGCAATAAACAAATAGACACGAATTTGTTTATGGATGTTCGGAGATTTCAAATACTCCTACGTCACCCCCTTCTTCCCCTTGGGAAGGATCCACTAGAAGACTTTGATTTATACAACACCTTGTACAAACCCGATCCGGAAGGGCAGCACCCAACTAGAACTCCTAGCACTCAAGATTGTAGGCAGCACCTCACAATCAGCATATTGTTTAATGTCTCATATGCAAAGACTACATACACAAGTTTTACGTCTTTGTGCAAGACTCACTCAACTAAACTTGTAAGCTCACTCTCTCATATATGTGTGAGTGATTGTGTGTGTGAGGAATTTATCTTTTACAGTGCACATCTCAAATGTATCCTCACACAAGGGTTTGTGCTCTCAACTAGCTGATTTCTTCATGCTAACTGCCCATGCTTTGAATCCACTTCCAAAGCTATTGTTTGATCTTCAATATGTTGTATTTATAAGCCCCAACATTGATATATATGTTAGACACAAGAATATGACCGTTTGGAAAGTTTCTGTACTATTTCGGGAATTGCAACGGTCAAATTCGGCAATTTTCCCGACTGGTCAACTGGTCAACTCAACTGATCGTTCAGTTCAACTGGTCAGCATGTCAGGTTCAGTTGGACTGGTTCAACTGGTCTGGTTCAGTTCAGCTGGTCTGGTTCAACTGGTCTTCAGCTGGTCTGGTTCAGCTGGTGTGCTGAAATCAGTCTAGCTGATTTCAGTTTGTGCATAACCAGTAGCTTCATCGTCATTTATCAGCATCGTAAGCTTCGATTCAGACTTTGACTTATAAGAATGATTTGTAGATCTTTGTCTTGTCTTCCAACACATACTGAATCGCTTCGTTTAGATAACCGAGCTGAGAGATATGACCAAAATACCGTAGCTGCTCAAACCCACTGATTGCTGTTTCGTGCAATCAGTTCGTCACTTCATCGATCAGTTAGCCCTTGATAACGTCCTATTTTGCCCAACTGACGTGAGATACGATTTGTTCCAAATTGCGTTTTCTAATCAGTCCAATTCGCGGATTGTCATTTGGATCATCCAGTTGAGAGATATCTTCAAAACACCGAAGCTCGCCAGAAATTCAGTTTGTGCAAAATTCAGTTTCAGCTTGCTTCTTGTGTTTGCAACTTCACACTTGAGTAAATATGTTAGAAACACGATAACAAGTTTTGTTAACATCAAAATCAAGATTGCCAACTTTTCAAGTTCCAACATAGTCTTAGAAAGGTCTCACCATCTCTAAGCCTCTTGCTTCTTCCCATCACCTGCAAATCATTGCATAGATGAGAACCACATCCGGTATCCAATACCCAAGAAGAGGAATTAATAGAACATTAACTTCAATATAAAACATACCATGGCCAGAACGCTTCTGGGCAAGATACTCCGCGCAATTACGCCTCCAGTGTCCAGGCTTGTTGCCGTGGAAACAGATTTGTTCTGACTTGTCAGGCTTTGTGGGCCCCGGATTAGGTTTCTTGTATGACTTTTTGTTAGGCTTGTTCTTCTTTGGAGGGGCAGAACGCTTCTTGCCTTTGTATGGGTCTCCCTTTTTCGTGCCGGACGAAGAAACCCACTAGAAAAACAGGCTTATCCTTTTTGATGTGGCCTCATAACTAGTAAGCATATGGACCAACTCTTCAGGGTGGCCTCAAGCTTATTCATATTAAAGTTAACCACAAATCCATCGAACGAAGAGGGCAGAGACAGCAAGAGAATATCAGTCGAGAGCTCACTAGGGATAACCAAGTCGAGTCCCCACCAACTTCTCGATGAGCCCAATCATCCTAACACCATGCTCATGGACCAAAGCCCCATCTCGCAAGCGTGTAGTCATGAGTTCTTTAACAACAGCATATCTCTCTGAACGAGTTTGTACAACATACAATTCTTTCAGATGTAAGTGAATGTCAGCAGCATTCACAGCCTCCTCGAACCGCTTCTGCAGTTCATTCGACATAGAAGCCAACATGTAGCTCTTAGCTTGAATGTCATGGTCCCACCATTTTTCAAGCTCAGCCAATTTAGTCGGAGTGACATTTGAAGGTGCTTCCTTCGGTGGCTTCTTATCAAGCACATACAGAATCTTTTCGAGTTCAGAACAATCTTTAAATTTCGAAACCAGTCATTATAGTTAGGGTCAGTCAATTTGTTTTGATCGAGAATGATTGAAAGCGGGTTACGAGTAGACATCGTATATATACTGAAAATGAAACAGATAAATGTTACTGATAATTTTAAAATAATTCTAAGATATAAATATGGATTTCATTTTATAAATTACCCTCCCATTATTTTGACATTTCCACCACCCTCTGATGAAAAAGGGAAATCGTA
>NW_027331426.1:0-1741 GCF_022965805.1 Primulina eburnea | reverse complement strand
ACCCTTGAGGAGTTGGTGAATATGCTTGTTACGTTTGAATCAACCATCAAGAAAGAGAAGTTGGTTCTTTATGTGGGTTCTTCATCTGGTACGAAGATTGATCCACAAGGGAATGGAAAGAAGCGTTCTTTCCAACGTCCCAAGAAAAACGTGCCCTTGATGAGGCAATCTCCGAATCCTGTTGCGGCAGCCACACCAGTCAAGGCTGACAAGACTGCTGATGTTTGTCATCACTGCAAGAAGCCTGGACATTGGAGGCGTAACTGCAGGGAATATCTTGCCCAGAAAAGTTCTGGAAACGGTATGTTCTAAATTGAAGTAAACATTTCAATTAACTCTACTTCTTGGGTATTGGATACCGAACGTTGATCACATCTCTGTAATGTGTTGCAGATGATGGGAAGAAGTAGGAGACTAAGGGAAGGTGAGACCTTCTTGAGGATAGGCAATGGAGCAAGAGTTTCTGCCAAGACCTTAAGAAATGTTTACTTATTGTTGAACAATGATTTTAAGTTAATTTGTAAGAGATGTTTTGTTTGTACCTTTTGGTGAAAAACATTGTTTCCATTTCTATTGTGATAAAGATGGATATTCTTGTCTATTTAGCAAAGGTGTTTGCAACATTTACAAGAATGAATGTTTAATTGGTACTTGAGAACTTGAAAACGATCTCTATAACTTAAAATTGAAGGATATTCCACTAAATCTCCATTTAAAGGTAGACACCATATGAGATATGGATGGGTAAGCCTCCCAAATATTCTTATCTTAGAATATGGGGGTACCCTGCTTATGAAGCAGGTAGTGGGAGATAAATTGGATAGTCGATCCATTTTATGCTACTTTGTGGGATATCCAATGAATTCGATTGGATATCATTTTTATCATCCCCAAGAAACAAAGGTGTTTGTTTCTAGGAATGCAACCTTTTTGGAAAAGGAATTTCTATTGGATAGAAAAAGGGAGATGATAGAACTCGAAGAGGTTCGAGAGACACCCACAATTGAAGAACCCACACCCGAAGAGCCAAGAGAGGAGATACAAGCTCCTAGAAAATCCGAGAGAGTCTCGAGACCACCTATGAGGTATGGTCTGCTTCTTGAAGAGGGCCATGATGAGCCTAACCATGGATGTGATCCAAGGACCTTCAAGGAAGCATTATCTGATGCCGATTCATCCAAGTGGCTTGAAGCGATGGAATCTGAGATGAATTCCATGCATTCGAACCAAGTGTGGGATCTTATAGATCCACCTGAGGGAACGGTTCCCATAGGGACTTGGGATGGATGGGAAGGTATTGACCTTCAAGGCGCGATTGGTGGCAAAAGGATATACTCAAAGACAAGGATATTGACCTTCAGAGATCTATTTATGATCTAAAGCAGGCATCTAGGAGTTGGAACCTCAGATTCGACAGTACAATCAAATAGTTTGATTTACTAAGAATCCTTAGGAACCCTGTGTGTATAAGAAGGTTAGTGGGAGTGTTGTGACATTCCTGGTACTTTATGTTGATGACATTCTACTCATTAGGAATGATGTAGGAATGTTGCAATCAACTAAGATATGGTTAGCGAGTAAGTTCTCGATGCAGGACTTGGGTGAAGCATCTTTTGTATTGGGAATACAGATCTATAGAGATAGATCGAGAAGATTGCTTGGTCTCACCCAGTCCATCCACATTGATACCATCGTGAAGCCGTTCTCGATGATGAGTCCAAGAGAGGACATCTACCAAAGT
>NW_027331425.1:27797-56405 GCF_022965805.1 Primulina eburnea | reverse complement strand
TCTACACTTGTCATCCTCAAACAGATGGACAAACCGAATTTGTCAATAGAACTTTGGGAACACTTTTGCGTGCTATTCTTAAAAAGAACTTGGATTTGACATTTCTATTGACTTTATTTTGGGTTTCCTAGGGACTAAGAAAGGGAGGGATTCTATTTAGGGATTACTTTATGGGCTAAACTTTGCATCAATATTGTTGTATCTACTACTTGTCATCCTCAAACGGATGGACAAACTGAAGTTGTAAATAGAACTTTGGAACACTTTTGCGTGCTATTCTTTAAAGAACTTGTATTGACATTTCTATGCTCTTTATTTTGGGGGTTGCCTAGGACTAAGAAGGGGAGGGATTGCTATTTTTGGATTACTTTATGGGCTAAACTTTGCTCAATATTGTTGTAATCTACTACTTGTCATCCTCAAACGGATGGACAACTGAAGTTGTCAATAGAACTTTGGGAACACTTTTGCGTGCTATTCTTAAAAAGAACTTGGATTGACATTTCTATGCACTTATTTGGGGTTGCCTAGGACTAAGAAGGGGAGGGATTCTATTTTTGGATTACTTTATGGGCTAAACTTTGCTCAATATTGTTGTAATCTACTACTTGTCATCCTCAAACGGATGGACAAACTGAAGTTGTCAATAGAACTTTGGGAACACTTTTGCGTGCTATTCTTAAAAGAACTTGGATTGACATTTCTATGGACTTTATTTTGGGGTTTGCCTAGGACTAAGAAAGGGGAGGGATCTATTTATGGATTACTTTATGGGCTAAACTTTGCACAATAGTGTGTAATCTACTACTTGTCATCCTCAAACGGATGGACAAACTGAAGTTGTAAATAGAACTTTGGGAACACTTTTGTCGTGCTATTCTTAAAAGACTTGGATTGACATTTCATTGCTCTTTATTTTGGGGTTGCCTAGGACTAAGAAGGGGAGGGATTCTATTTTGGATTACTTTATGGGCTAAACTTTGCTCAATATGTTGTAATCTACTACTTGTCATCCTCAAACGGATGGACAAACTGAAGTTGTCAATAGAACTTTGGGAACACTTTTGCGTGCTATTCTTAAAAGAACTTGGATTGACATTTCTATGCACTTTATTTTGGGGTTGCCTAGGACTAAGAAGGGGAGGGATTCTATTTTTGGATTACTTTATGGGCTAAACTTTGCTCAATATTGTTGTAATCTACTACTTGTCATCCTCAAACGGATGACAAACTGAAGTTGTAAATAGAACTTTGGGAACACTTTTGCGTGCTATTCTTAAAAAGAACTTGGATTGACATTTCTATGCACTTTATTTTGGGGTTGCCTAGGACTAAGAAGGGGAGGGATTCTATTTTGGATTACTTTATGGGCTAAACTTTGCTCAATATTGTTGTAATCTACTACTTGTCATCCTCAAACGGATGGACAAACTGAAGTTGTAAATAGAACTTTGGGAACACTTTTGCGTGCTATTCTTAAAAGAACTTGTTATGACATTTCTATGGACTTTATTTTGGGGTTGCCTAGGACTAAGAAGGGGAGGGATTCTATTTATGGATTACTTTATGGGCTAAACTTTGCATCAATAAGTTGTAATCTACTACTTGTCATCCTCAAACGGATGGACAAACTGAAGTTGTAAATAGAACTTTGGGAACACTTTTGCGTGCTATTCTTTAAAGAACTTGGATTGACATTTCTATGCTCTTTATTTTGGGGTTGCCTAGGACTAAGAAGGGGAGGGATTCTATTTTTGGATTACTTTATGGGCTAAACTTTGCTCAATATTGTTGTAATCTACTACTTGTCATCCTCAAACGGATGGACAAACTGAAGTTGTCAATAGAACTTTGGGAACACTTTTGCGTGCTATTCTTAAAAAGAACTTGGATTGACATTTCTATGCACTTTATTTTGGGGTTGCCTAGGACTAAGAAGGGGAGGGATTCTATTTTTGGATTACTTTATGGGCTAAACTTTGCTCAATATTGTTGTAATCTACGACTTGTCATCCTCAAACAGATGGACAAACCGAATTTGTCAATAGAACTTTGGGAACACTTTTGCGTGCTATTCTTAAAAAGAACTTGGATTGACATTTCTATTGACTTTATTTTGGGGTTTCTAGGACTAAGAAAAGGAGGGATTCTATTTATGGATTACTTTATGGGCTAAACTTTGCATAATATTGTTGTAATCTACTACTTGTCATCCTCAAACGGATGGACAAACTGAAGTTGTAAATAGAACTTTGAGAACACTTTTGCGTGCTATTCTTTAAAGAACTTGGATTGACATTTCTATGCTCTTTATTTTGGGGTTGCCTAGGACTAAGAAGGGGAGGGATTCTATTTTTGGATTACTTTATGGGCTAAACTTTGCTCAATATTGTTGTAATCTACTACTTGTCATCCTCAAACGGATGGACAAACTGAAGTTGTCAATAGAACTTTGGGAACACTTTTGCGTGCTATTCTTAAAAAGAACTTGGATTGACATTTCTATGCACTTTATTTTGGGGTTGCCTAGGACTAAGAAGGGGAGGGATTCTATTTTTGGATTACTTTATGGGCTAAACTTTGCTCAATATTGTTGTAATCTACTACTTGTCATCCTCAAACGGATGGACAAACTGAAGTTGTCAATAGAACTTTGGGAACACTTTTGCGTGCTATTCTTAAAAAGAACTTGGATTGACATTTCTATGCACTTTATTTTGGGGTTGCCTAGGACTAAGAAGGGGAGGGATTCTATTTTTGGATTACTTTATGGGCTAAACTTTGCTCAATATTGTTGTAATCTACGACTTGTCATCCTCAAACTGATGGACAAACTAACTTTGTAAATAGAACTTTGGGATCACTTTTGCGTGCTATTCTTAAAAAGAACTTGGATTGACATTTCTATGCACTTTATTTTGGGGTTGCCTATGACTAAGAAAGGGAGGGATTCTATTTTTGGATTACTTTATGGGCTAAACTTTGCTCAATATTGTTGTAATCTACTACTTGTCATCCTCAAACGGATGGACAAACTGAAGTTGTAAATAGAACTTTGGGAACACTTTTGCGTGCTATTCTTAAAAGAACTTGTTATGACATTTCTATGGACTTTATTTTGGGGTTGCCTAGGACTAAGAAGGGGAGGGATTCTATTTATGGATTACTTTATGGGCTAAACTTTGCACAATAAAGTT
The DNA here is from genome assembly GCF_022965805.1 of Primulina eburnea. Classification (NCBI taxonomy): domain Eukaryota; kingdom Viridiplantae; phylum Streptophyta; class Magnoliopsida; order Lamiales; family Gesneriaceae; genus Primulina; species Primulina eburnea. The sequence goes on along the minus strand of NW_027331425.1, from coordinate 53,208 downwards.
GTAATCTACTACTTGTCATCCTCAAACGGATGGACAAACTGAAGTTGTAAATAGAACTTTGGGAACACTTTTGCGTGCTATTCTTAAAAAGAACTTGGATTGACATTTCTATGCACTTTATTTTGGGGTTGCCTAGGACTAAGAAGGGGAGAGATTCTATTTTTGGATTACTTTATGGGCTAAACTTTGCTCAATATTGTTGTAATCTACTACTTGTCATCCTCAAACGGATGGACAAACTGAAGTTGTAAATAGAACTTTAGGAACACTTTTGCGTGCTATTCTTAAAAGAACTTGTTATGACATTTCTATGGACTTTATTTTAGGGTTGCCTAGGACTAAGAAGGGGAGGGATTCTATTTATGGATTACTTTATGGGCTAAACTTTGCACAATAAAGTTGTAATCTATTACTTGTCATCCTCAAACGGATGGACAAACTGAAGTTGTAAATAGAACTTTGGGAACACTTTTGCTTGCTATTCTTTAAAGAACTTGGATTGACATTTCTATGCTCTTTATTTTGGGGTTGCCTAGGACTAAGAAGGGGAGGGATTCTATTTTTGGATTACTTTATGGGCTAAACTTTGCTCAATATTGTTGTAATCTACTACTTGTCATCCTCAAACGGATGGACAAACTGAAGTTGTCAATAGAACTTTGGGAACACTTTTGCGTGCTATTCTTAAAAAGAACTTGGATTGACATTTCTATGCACTTTATTTTGGGGTTGCCTAGGACTAAGAAGGGGAGGGATTCTATTTTTGGATTACTTTATGGGCTAAACTTTGCTCAATATTGTTGTAATCTACGACTTGTCATCCTCAAACTGATGGACAAACTAACGTTGTAAATAGAACTTTGGGAACACTTTTGCGTGCTATTCTTAAAAAGAACTTGGATTGACATTTCTATGCACTTTATTTTGGGGTTGCCTATGACTAAGAAAGGGAGGGATTCTATTTTTGGATTACTTTATGGGCTAAACTTTGCTCAATATTGTTGTAATCTACTTCTTGTCATCCTCAAACGGATGGACAAACTGAAGTTGTAAATAGAACTTTGAGAACACTTTTCCGTGCTATTCTTAAAAAGAACTTTGACTGACATTTCTATGGACTTTATTTTGGGGTTGCCTAGGACTAAGAAGGGGAGGGATTTTATTTTTGGATTACTTTATGGGCTAAACTTTGCTCCATATTGTTGTAATCTACTACTTGTCATCCTCAAACGGATGGACAAACTGAAGTTGTCAATAGAACTTTGGGAACACTTTTGCGTGCTATTCTTAAAAAGAACTTGGATTGACATTTCTATGGACTTTATTTTGGGGTCGCCTAGGACTAAAAAGGGGAGGGATTCTATTTTTGGATTACTTTATGGGCTAAACTTTGCTCAATATTGTTGTAATCTACTACTTGTCATCCTCAAACAGATGGACAAACCGAATTTGTCAATAGAACTTTGGGAACACATTTGCGTGCTATTCTTAAAAAGAACTTAGATTGACATTTCTATGGACTTTATTTTGGGGTTGCTTAGGACTAAGAAGGGGAGGGATTCTATTTTTGGATTACTTTATGGGCTAAAAAAACTTGGACTAAGAAGGGGAGAGATTCTATTTTTGGATTACTTTATGGGCTAAACTTTGCTCAATATTGTTGTAATCTACTACTTGTCATCCTCACCTTCTTAGTGCTATTTTGGGGTTGCCTAGAACTAAGAAGGGGAGGGATTCTATTTATGGATTACTTTATGGGCTAAACTTTGCACAATAAAGTTGTAATCTACTACTTGTCATCCTCAAACGGATGGACAAACTGAAGTTGTAAATAGAACTTTGGGAACACTTTTGCGTGCTATTCTTAAAAAGAACTTGGATTGACATTTCTGTGCACTTTATTTTGGGGTTGCCTAGGACTAAGAAGGGGAGAGATTCTATTTTTGGATTACTTTATGGGCTAAACTTTGCTCAATATTGTTGTAATCTACTACTTGTCATCCTCAAACGGATGGACAAACTGAAGTTGTAAATAGAACTTTGGGAACACTTTTGCGTGCTATTCTTAAAAGAACTTGTTATGACATTTCTATGGACTTTATTTTGGGGTTGCCTAGGACTAAGAAGGGGAGGGATTCTATTTATGGATTACTTTATGGGCTAAACTTTGCACAATAAAGTTGTAATCTACTACTTGTCATCCTCAAACGGATGGACAAATTGAAGTTGTAAATAGAACTTTGGGAACACTTTTGCGTGCTATTCTTTAAAGAACTTGGATTGACATTTCTATGCTCTTTATTTTGGGGTTGCCTAGGACTAAGAAGGGGAGGGATTCTATTTTTGGATTACTTTATGGGCTAAAATTTGCTCAATATTGTTGTAATCTACTACTTGTCATCCTCAAACAGATGGACAAACTGAAGTTGTCAATAGAACTTTGGGAACACTTTTGCGTGCTATTCTTAAAAAGAACTTGGATTGACATTTCTATGCACTTTATTTTGGGGTTGCCTAGGACTAAGAAGGGGAGGGATTCTATTTTTGGATTACTTTATGGGCTAAACTTTGCTCAGTATTGTTGTAATCTACGACTTGTCATCCTCAAACTGATGGACAAACTAACGTTGTAAATAGAACTTTGGGAACACTTTTGCGTGCTATTCTTAAAAAGAACTTGGATTGACATTTCTATGCACTTTATTTTGGGGTTGCCTATGACTAAGAAAGGGAGGGATTCTATTTTTGGATTACTTTATGGGCTAAACTTTGCTCAATATTGTTGTAATCTACTACTTGTCATCCTCAAACGGATGGACAAACTGAAGTTGTAAATAGAACTTTGAGAACACTTTTGCGTGCTATTCTTAAAAAGAACTTGGACTGACATTTCTATGGACTTTATTTTGGGGTTGCCTAGGACTAAGAAGGGGAGGGATTTTATTTTTGGATTACTTTATGGGCTTAACTTTGCTCCATATTGTTGTAATCTACTACTTGTCATCCTCAAACGGATGGACAAACTGAAGTTGTCAATAGAACTTTGGGAACACATTTGCGTGCTATTCTTAAAAAGAACTTAGATTGACATTTCTATGGACTTTATTTTGGGGTTGCTTAGGACTAAGAAGGGGAGGGATTCTATTTTTGGATTACTTTATGGGCTAAAAAAACTTGGACTAAGAAGGGGAGGGATTCTATTTTTGGATTACTTTATGGGCTAAACTTTGCTCAATATTGTTGTAATCTACTACTTGTCATCCTCACCTTCTTAGTGCTATTTTGGGGTTGCCTAGGACTAAGAAGGGGAGGGATTCTATTTATGGATTACTTTATGGGCTAAACTTTGCACAATAAAGTTGTAATCTACTACTTGTCATCCTCAAACGGATGGACAAACTGAAGTTGTAAATAGAACTTTGGGAACACTTTTGCGTGCTATTCTTAAAAGAACTTGTTTTGACATTTCTATGGACTTTATTTTGGGGTTGCCTAGGACTAAGAAGGGGAGGGATTCTATTTATGGATTACTTTATGGGCTAAACTTTGCACAATAAAGTTGTAATCTACTACTTGTCATCCTCAAACGGATGGACAAACTGAAGTTGTAAATAGAACTTTGGGAACACTTTTGCGTGCTATTCTTTAAAGAACTTGGATTGACATTTCTATGCTCTTTATTTTGGGGTTGCCTAGGACTAAGAAGGGGAGGGATTCTATTTTTGGATTACTTTATGGGCTAAACTTTGCTCAATATTGTTGTAATCTACTACTTGTCATCCTCAAACGGATGGACAAACTGAAGTTGTCAATAGAACTTTGGGAACACTTTTGCGTGCTATTCTTAAAAAGAACTTGGATTGACATTTCTATGCACTTTATTTTGGGGTTGCCTAGGACTAAGAAGGGGAGGGATTCTATTTTTGGATTACTTTATGGGCTAAACTTTGCTCAATATTGTTGTAATCTACGACTTGTCATCCTCAAACTCATGGACAAACTAACGTTGTAAATAGAACTTTGGGAACACTTTTGCGTGCTATTCTTAAAAAGAACTTGGATTGACATTTCTATGCACTTTATTTTGGGGTTGCCTATGACTAAGAAAGGGAGGGATTCTATTTTTGGATTACTTTATGGGCTAAACTTTGCTCAATATTGTTGTAATCTACTACTTGTCATCCTCAAACGGATGGACAAACTGAAGTTGTCAATAGAACTTTGGGAACACTTTTGCATGCTATTCTTAAAAAGAACTTGGATTGACATTTCTATGGACTTTATTTTGGGGTTGCCTAGGACTAAGAAGGGGAGGGATTCTATTTTTGGATTACTTTATGGGCTAAACTTTGCTCAATATTGTTGTAATCTACTACTTGTCATCCTCAAACAGATGGACAAACCGAATTTGTCAATAGAACTTTGGGAACACTTTTGCGTGCTATTCTTAAAAAGAACTTGGATTGACATTTCTATTGACTTTATTTTGGGGTTTCCTAGGACTAAGAAAAGGAGGGATTCTATTTATGGATTACTTTATGGGCTAAACTTTGCATAATATTGTTGTAATCTACTACTTGTCATCCTCAAACAGATGGACAAACTGAAGTTGTAAATAGAACTTTGGGAACACTTTTTGCGTGTTATTCTTAAAAAGAACTTGGATTGATATTTCTATGGACTTTATTTTGGGGTTGCCTAGGACTAAGAAGGGGAGGGATTCTAATTTTGAATTATTTTATGGGCTAAACTTTGCTCAATATTGTTGTAATCTGCTACTTGTCATTCTCAAACAGATGGACAAACTGAAGTTCTCAATAGAACTTTGATAACACTTTTGCGTGCTATTCTTAAAAAGAACTTGGATTGACATTTCTATGGACTTTATTTTGGGGTTGCCTAGGACTAAGAAGGGGAGAGATTATATTTTTGGATTACTTTATGGGCTAAACTTTGCTCCATATTGTTGTAAACTACTACTTGTCATCCTCAAACGGATGGACAAACTGAAGTGGTAAATAGAACTTTGGTAACACTTGTGCGTGCTATTCTTAAAATAACTTGGATTGACATTTCTATGCATTTTATATTGGGATTGCCTAGGACTAAGAAGGGGAGGGATTCTATTTTTGGATTACTTTATGGGCTAAACTTTGCTGAATATTGCTGTAATCTACTACTTGTCATCCTCAAACTGATAGACAAACTGAAGTTGTAAATAGAACTTTGGGAACACTTTTGCGTGCTATTCTTAAAAAGAACTTGAATTGACATTTCTATGCACTTTATTTTGGGGTTGCCTAGGACTAAGAAGGGGAGGGATTCTATTTATGGATTACTTTATGGGCTAAAGTTTGCTCAATATTGTTGTAATATACTACTTGTCATCCTCAAACAGATGGACAAACTGAAGTTGTCAATAGAACTTTGGGAACACTTTTGCGTGCTATTTTTAAAAAGAACTTGAATTGACATTTCTATGCACTTTATTTTGGGGTTGCCTAGAACTAAGAAGGGGAGGGATTCTATTTTTGGATTACTTCATGGGCTAAACTTTGCTCAATATTGTTGTAATCTACTACTTGTCATCCTCAAACGGATCGACAAACTGAAGTTGTAAATAGAACTTTGGGAACACTTTTGCGTGCTATTCTTAAAAGAACTTGGACTGACATTTCTATGGACTTTATTTTGGGGTTGCCTAGGACTAAGAAGGGGAGGGATTTTATTTTTGGATTACTTTATGGGCTAAACTTTGCTCCATATTGTTGTAATCTACTACTTGTCATCCTCAAACGGATGGACAAACTGAAGTTGTAAATAGAACTTTGAGAACACTTGTGCGTGCTATTCTTAAAAAAACTTGGATTGACATTTCTATGCACTTCATTTTGGGGCTGCCTAGGACTAAGAAGGGGAGGGATTCTATTTTTGGATTACTTTATGGGCTAAACTTTGCACAATAAAGTTGTAATCTACTACTTGTCAACTTCAAACGGATGGACAAACTGAAGTTGTAAATAGAACTTTGAGAACACTTTTGCGTGCTATTCTTAAAAAGAACTTGGACTGACATTTCTATGGACTTTATTTTGGGGTTGCCTAGGACTAAGAAGGGGAGGGATTTTATTTTTGGATTACTTTATGGGCTAAACTTTGCTCCATATTGTTGTAATCTACTACTTCTCATCATCAAACGGATGGACAAACTGAAGTTGTCAATAGAACTTTGGGAACACTTTTGCGTGCTATTCTTAAAAAGAACTTGGATTGACATTTCTATGGAATTTATTTTGGGGTTGTTTAGGACTAAGAAGGGGAGGGATTCTATTTTTGGATTTCTTTATGGGCTAAAAAAACTTGGACTAAGAAAGGGAGGGTTTCTATTTTTGGATTACTTTATGGGCTAAACTTTGCTCAATATTGTTGTAATCTACTACTTGTCATCCTCACCTTCTTAGTGCTATTTTGGGGTTGCCTAGGACTAAGAATGGGAGGGATTCTATTTATGGATTACTTTATGGGCTAAACTTTGCACAATAAAGTTGTAATCTACTACTTGTCATCCTCAAACGGATGGACAAACTGAAGTTGTAAATAGAACTTTGGGAACACTTTTACGTGCTATTCTTAAAAAGAACTTGGATTGACATTTCTATGCACTTTATTTTGGGGTTGCCTAGGACTATGAAGGGGAGAGATTCTATTTTTGGATTACTTTATGGGCTAAACTTTGCTCAATATTGTTGTAATCTACTACTTGTCATCTTCAAACAGATGGAAAAACTGAAGTTGTAAATAGAACTTTGGGAACACTTTTGCGTGTTATTCTTAAAAAGAATTTGGATTGACATTTCTATAGACTTTAGTTTGGGGTTGCCTAGGACTAAGAAGGTGAGGGATTCTATTTTTGGATTACTTTATGGGCTAAACTTTGCTCAATATTGTTGTAATCTACTACTTGTCATCCTCAAACGGTCGGACAAACTGAAATTGTAAATAGAACTTTGGGAACACTTTTGCGTGCTATTCTTAAAAGAACTTGGATTGACATTTCTATGCACTTTATTTTGGGGTTGCCTAGGACTAAGAAGGTGAGGGATTCTATTTCTGGATTACTTTATGAGCTAAACTTTGCTCCATATTGTTGTAATCTACTACTTGTCATCCTCAAACAGATGGACAAACTGAAGTTGTCAATAGAACTTTGGGAACACTTTTGCGTGCTATTCTTAAAAAGTATTTCGACTGACATTTCTATGGACTTTATTTTGTGGTTGCCTAGGACTAAGAAGGGGAGGGATTCTATTTACAACTTCAGTTTGTCCATCCGTTTGAGGATGACAAGTAGTAGATTACAACAATATGGAGCAAAGTTTAGCCCATAAAGTAATCCAAAAATAGAATCCCTCCCCTTTTTAAGAATATTGGACAAACTGAAGTTGTAAATAGAACTTTGAGAACACTTTTGCGTGCTATTCTTAAAAAGAACTTGGACTGACATTTCTATGGACTTTATTTTGGGGTTGCCTAGGACTAAGAAAGGGAGGGATTTTATTTATGGATTACTTTATGGGCTAAAATTTGCTCAATATTGTTGTAATCTACTACTTGTCATTCTCATTGTTGTAATCTACTACATGTCATCTGAGGACCTCTATTGAAAGAGGCTATCAATTCCGAAATGGAATCCATTTTACAAAACCATACGTGGGAATTAGTAAATCTTCCTCCGGGAAGCAAACCACTAGGCTGTAAATGGGTTTTCAAAAGAAAAATGAAATCAGATGGAACCATAGATAAGTATAAAGCCAGATTGGTAATTAAAGGTTACCATCAACGTGAAGGGCTTGATTACTTTGACACATATTCTCCTGTATCGAGAATAACCTCTATTCGGGTGATAATTGCGATTGCCGTCTTGCGGAATCTTGAAGTACACCAAGATTCCGCAAAGTAGTAGATTACAACAATATTGAGCAAAGTTTAGCCCATAAAGTAATCCAAAAATAGAATCCCTTACCTTCTTAGTCCTAGGCAACCCCAAAATAAAATCCATAGAAATGTGAATCCAAGTTCTTTTTAAGAATAGCACGCAAAAGTGTTCCCAAAGTTCTATTTACTACTTAAGTTTGTCCATCCGTTTGAGGATGACAAGTAGTAGATTACAACAATATTGAGCAAAGTTTAGCCCATAAAGTAATCCATGTTGAAATAATATATTTTAATATGGAAAAGTAATAGTTGAATATTTGAATGTTGAAAATAAGAGTTGTAAAGTTAGAAATTTGTGTGTGATGATGTAGGTAATGATGTATTTTATTTTTGGATTATGTGTAATGAAACTCTATAAATAGATCTCTCATTTGTGAAGAAAAACACAATTGAGTAGAGAGAAAAATATTATAAAGTGTGTAGTTTGGTAAATTTTGAGAGTTTGAGATTTTTACTTTTTACCATAAATTTTTACTTTTTCACAACACGTTATCAGCACGAAGCTCTAAAAGTCCTACATACTATTCCAAGCTCCAAACAGAAGAAAAAGGTAACAAAAGTAATAATATTTATTTTACTGTTATTTATTTATTGTGTATTTATTTAATATACAATATAATGTTATTATTAGAAATAATAAAAATAAATTTTTCATAAACTTGTTATAAATCCTGGGAGGATGTTAAGACGACATCCCACACTCCCGGTAAGGGATACGACAAGTATAAAAGCCTATAAGGTTTTTAAACAAAATAAATTATGACACTCATTATAATATTATGATATGATATACATAATTATTTAAACATGTCTAATATTATATACATCATATTATTACCATAAAATTATACAAAATACATACATTTATTTTTTGTACACCAACGGTCATAAACGGTAACAAACGGCTAGTTTTTGCCCTATAAATATCATCTCACAAACACATTCAATCACTCCAACTTTCTCTTCTTCTCTAAAAATTATTCATCATCAAATTTTTCGAAGAAAAAAGAAGATGGCTTTCTCAAGGATATTTTTAATTATTTTGGTTATCATACTCACGAGTCTTGTATTTATCGGAGAATATCCTCCTCGTGCGTTTTCTTTATTTTTACAAATACTTGTACTTGTTGTTTATCTGTTACTTTGTATTGCAATATTTATTAACTAATAAAATGCATCGTAATTTTTTTAGTACCACCATGTCAAATTTAACAAAGCTCGAATTTATTGCGCTCGACATCACGGGAAAGAATTATATGCCATGGACTCTAGATGTAGAAATGCATCTTGAGTCATTGGGTCTAAGCGAGACCATTAAAGAAAATTGCATATGCACGTCACAAGAAAAGGCAAGAGCCATGATATTTTTGCGTCGACATCTCGACGATGGATTGAAATGTGAATATCTGACTGAAAAAAATCCCATGGCTTTGTGGAAGGGATTAAAAGAAAGATTTGAACATATAAGGGAAGTTATACTTCCGACCGCCCGGGATGAATGGAACACACTGAGATTCCAAGATTTTAAAAAAGTCAGTGATTACAATTCGGCGATGTATAGAATAATCTCGCAATTAAAATTTTGTGGACATGAGGTCACAGAATCTGAGATGCTTGAAAAAACATTTTCCACATTTCATGCATCAAATATTACTCTACAGCAACAATATAGAGTACGTGGATTTGCGAGATATTCTGAGCTCATCGCCTGTCTTCTTGTGGCGGAAAAGAACAACAAGCTATTAATGAGAAATCATCAGTCCCGACCCACTGGATCAACAGCATTTCCAGAAGTAAATGTTGTAAGTAAAAATGAATTTATACCTGGAAACCAAAATCAATTTCAAAGACAAGGTTTTGGTCGAGGTCGAGGTCGAGGTCGTGGACGTGGACGTGGAATTGGTCGTGGTCGTGGACGCGGTCGTGGTTTTGAAAATAATAGAGATAGTTATAACTCATCTCAAAAGAGCGTCCCAAACCATCCACAGAAAAGACATCATGAGAATACAAGTGTTAATGAGAATCACTCAAAAAGATATGAAAGTTCTTGTTACAGATGTGGTACTCCAGGACATTGGTCCAAAGTTTGTCGAGCCCCTGAGCACCTTTGTAAACTTTATAAAGAATCATTAAAGGGGAAAGAAAAGGAGACCAACTTCACTGAACGCAGTGACCGTTTGAGTGATTCAACTCATCTTGATGCTGGTGATTTTATGAATGATTTCTCTGGAAATGATCAACATGTTGGTGGGATAGAAATGAACAATTTTGATGCTGCAGATTTTCTCAATGATTTTTCTGAAAATGAACAATATAGTGGTAGAATATAAATGTACAATAATTTGTTTTTCATGTATTCATATAATAATGTTTTATTGTACAATTATGATATGTGTTATATTTATATATGTATTGTCATTAATTTTATTTCATTGCATATTTTTTTGAAGTTCAAATATGGAAAATGCTATGAGCAAAGCTGAAGTTTGCATACCCGATAGTGGTACAACGCACACTATCCTCCGAGATAAAAGATATTTCTTGGAACTAAAACCAACAAAAACAACGGTGAACACAATATCAGGTCCTGTAGACTTGATTAAAGGATGTGGTAAAGCACAATTTTTGTTACCTAATGGTACAAAATTTTTGATCAATGATGCTTTATATTCACCACAATCGAAAAGAAATTTGTTGAGTTTTAATGATATATATTCCCATGGGTATGATACTCAAACAATGAATGAAGGGAATGAGAAATATATGTGTCTTATCACATATAAATCAGGAAAGAAATATGTGATTGAAAAACTATCAATGCTCCCTACTGGATTGCATTATACACATATAAGTCCCATTGAATCAAACATGGTAGTTGATAATTCCTCGATATTAACCAATTGGCATGATCGATTGGGACATCCTGGTTCAACAATGATGCGAAGAATTATAGAAAATACACATGGTCATCCACTGAAAGACCAGAAGATCTTTCAGAATAATAAGTTTCAATGTAAAGCATGTTCTCTTGGAAAACTTATTATAAGACCATCACCAGTCAAAATCCAAACTGAATCACCAATGTTTCTTGAACGTATTCAGGGTGATATTTGTGGACCAATCCATCCACCATGTGGACCATTCAGATACTTTATGGTATTGATTGATGCCTCCAGCAGATGGTCACATGTATGTTTATTGTCAACTCGAAATGTTGCATTTGCAAGATTACTTGCTCAAATAATAAAATTGAGGAATCAATTTCCCGATTATACAATCAAGAAAATTAGACTTGATAATGCTGGTGAATTTACTTCCCAGACTTTCAATGATTATTGTATGTCTATGGGAATCATTGTTGAGCATCCTGTTGCTCATGTACATACACAGAATGGATTGGCTAAATCATTGATTAAACGTCTGCAAATGATTGCTAGACCAATGATTAAGAAAACAAAGCTCCCTATTTCTATATGGGGACATGCAATTTTACACGCTGCTTCATTAATTCGCATCAGACCAAGTGCATATCATAAATACTCCCCATTGCAGCTTGCATTTGGTAAAGAACCAGACATTTCTCATCTGAGAATTTTTGGATGTATGGTGTATGTGCCTATTGCACCACCACAACGAAAGAAAATGGGACCTCAAAGAAAGGTTGGAATTTATATCGGTTATGATAGTCCATCAATCATTCGATATCTTGAACCTCAGACAGGAGATGTGTTCACAGCACGTTTTGCTGATTGTCATTTTAATGAGGAAATATTCCCAATGTTAGGGGGAGAACAAAAACATACCGAAAAAGAAATTACATGGTATGTATCATCATTGTTACATCTGGATCCAAGAACAAAACAATGTGAAAAAGATGTACAACAAATTGTACACTTGCAAAGAATAGCAAATCAAATACCAGATGCATTTGCAGACACAAAAGGGGTAACTAAATCATATATACATGCTGCAAATGCCCCTGCTCGAATTGAAATTCCAAAGAAACAAATGGAAGATACTCATGATGTCATTAAACGCCTGAAGCGTGGAAGGCCAGTCGGTTCCAAGGATAAAAATCCTCGAAAAAGAAAATTCATAGAGAAACATGATGATCACAAAATAGAGAATGTTGTTCCTGAAGAAACACATGATGATGAAAATGTTCTGTCAGAACCACAAACTGACGAGAATCATGAAATCTCTATCAATTACATTAATACTGGAAAAATATGGAACCGAAAAGATATAGATGAAATTGATGATATATTTTCTTATAATGTGGCAATCGACATCATAAATGATAATGAAGATCATGAACCAAAATCTTTTGGTGAATGTAAAAATCGGCAGGACTGGATAAAATGGAAAGAAGCCATCCAGGTTGAATTGGATTCGCTAAATAAACGTAATGTTTTTGGACCTATAGTCCTTACACCTGAAGGTGTAAAACCTGTTGGATACAAATGGGTTTTTATTCGAAAGCGAAATGAGAAAAATGAAATAGTAAGATATAAAGCTCGACTTGTTGCACAGGGTTTTTCTCAAAGGCCTGGAATTGATTATGAAGAAACATATTCTCCTGTGATGAATGCAATTACGTTTCGGTATTTGATTAGCTTGGCGGTATCTGAAAATTTAGAAATGCGTCTTATGGATGTTGTTACAGCTTACTTATATGGATCACTTGATAGTAATATATATATGAAAATCCCTGAAGGATTTAAGATGCCTGAAGCACAAAGTTCAAAACCCAGGGAATGTTATTCTGTGAAATTATAAAGATCATTATATGGGTTAAAACAATCAGGTCGAATGTGGTATAATCGACTAAGTGATCACTTGATGAAAAAGGGATAGGTAAATAATTCAATATGCCCTTGTGTTTTCATTAAGAAAACAACATCCGGATGCGTAATTATTGCTGTATATGTTGATGATTTAAACATCATTGGAACGAATAAGGAAATTCAAGAAGTTGTGTCATACTTGAAGGAAGAATTTGAAATGAAGGATCTTGGAAAAACCAAGTATTGTCTGGGTTTACAAATTGAACAAAAAGAATGTGGAATGTTTGTTCACCAGACAAATTATACAGAAAAGATCCTTAAACGTTTTAATATGGATAAAGCAAATCCTTTAAGTACTCCAATGGTTGTTAGATCATTAAACATAGAAAAGGATCCATTCCGTCCATGTGAAGATGATGAAGATATTATTGGTCCAAAAGTACCATATCTAAGTGCCATCGATGCCCTTATGTACCTTACAAATTGTACAAGGCCTGATATATCTTTTGCCGTGAATCTGTTGGCAAGATTTAGCTCATATCCAACAAAGAGACACTGGAACGGAATTAAACATATATTCCGTTATCTACGAGGAACGACAGACTTGGGACTTTTGTATTCAAAAGATGCTAATCCAAGTATAATTGGTTATGCCGATGCTGGATACTTATCTGATCCACACAAGGCACGTTCCCAAACTGGATATGTATTTACTCGTGGAGGCACTGCAATATCTTGGCGTTCACAGAAACAAACGCTCGTAACAACTTCATCAAATCATGCCGAGATTATTGCACTACATGAAGCAAGTCGTGAATGTGTGTGGTTAAAATCAATGACCCAACATATCCAAATTTCATGCGGATTATCATTTGATGAGAAGCCTGTGATACTATATGAAGATAATGCTGCATGTGTTGCTCAAATGAAAGAAGGATACATAAAAAGCGACAGAACTAAACATATTCCTCCTAAGTTCTTCGCATTCACCAAGGAGCTTGAGAAGAATAAATGTATTGATGTTCGTCATATTCAATCAAGTGAAAACTCATCAGATCTCTTCACAAAGGCACTACCTACGTCAATATTCAGAAAGCACATATATAATATTGGGATGCGCAATCTACGAAATTTGTGAAGAGTTGTTCGTGTCAACATGAGGGGGAGTTCACGTGACTGCACTCTTTTTCCCTTACTATGGTTTTTATCCCAATGGGTTTTTCCTAGTAAGGTTTTTAACGAGGCAGTACAAAACACGTAATGAAGACATCATCGTATCATGATCATCATCACAAGGGGGAGTGTTGAAATAATGTATTTTAATATGGAAAGTAATAGTTGAATATTTGAATGTTGAAAATAAGAGTTGTAAAGTTAGAAATTTGTGTGTGATGATGTAGGTAATGATGTATTTTATTTTTGGATTATGTGTAATGAAACTCTATAAATAGATCTCTCATTTGTGAAGAAAAACACAATTGAGTAGAGAGAAAAATATTATAAAGTGTGTAGTTTGGTAAATTTTGAGAGTTTGAGATTTTTACTTTTTACCATAAATTTTTACTTTTTCACAACAATCCAAAAATAGAATCCCTCACCTTCTTAGTCCTAGACAACCCCAAAATAAAGTCCATAGAAATGTCAGTCCAAGTTCTTTTTAAGAATAGCACGCAAAAGTGTTCCCAAAGTTCTATTGACAACTTCAGTTTGTCCATCCGTTTGAAGTTGACAAGTAGTAGATTACAACAATATTGAGCAAAGTTTAGCCCATAAAGTAATCCAAAAATAGAATCCCTCCCCTTCTTAGTCCTAGGCAACCCCAAAATAAAGTGCATAGAAATGTCAGTCCAAGTTCTTTTAAGAATAGCACGCAAAAGTGTTCCCAAAGTTCTATTTACAACTTCAGTTTGTCCATCCGTTTGAGGATGACAGGTAGTAGATTACAACTTTATTGTGCAAAGTTTAGCCCATAAAGTAATCCATAAATAAAATCCCTCCCCTTCTTAGTCCTAGGCAACCCCAAAATAAAGTCCATAGAAATGTCAATCCAAGTTCTTGTTAAGAATAGCACGCAAAAGTGTTCCCAAAGTTCTATTGACAACTTCAGTTTGTCCATCCGTTTGAGGATGACAAGTAGTAGATTACAACAATATTGAGCAAAGTTTAGCCCATAAAGTAATCCATAAATAGAATCCCTCCCCTTCTTAGTTCCCCTATCTAAGAATTTACATGTCAATAGAAATTGTTACTTTGCACAATTTAAGAATAGCACGCAAAGTTTATGCTCATTGTATCTATGAGATTTTGATATAATTGCAGCATTTGATTGATCGAATCGAATATCTGAAGATTTTATTGAATACTCTAAGAACTATGATTATTGTATACAGAAATTATTCAGATATGAATCCTATTTGAAACAGAATGTATTCAGAGTATGTGATATCTGAAGTTAGTATACCGATTGATTTTGACACAGTTGAGATTGTGATCAGTGGCTGAGAATGATACCGATATCAGAAAGATCAGAAATATCAGAAATTTCAGAAATGTCAGAAATTTATTTTCTGGTCTGAGTTGCCAGATTATCTTATACGATTGTTGTGTTGTATCTGCTTGAGTATTGTTATATTTCTACAGCAATATTTGATACTTATTAGTCAAATCGAATCAGAGCTGAATTCGAAAAATAAAGCAGTTTAGAAATGAGATCAGAATATTCAGAACTTAATTTCGATAATCAGATCAGAGCATCGAACAGAGAATCAAAGTTCTCTGTTTAACCCTTTGGGGTTGCCTAGGACTAAGAAGGTGAGGGATTCTATTTTTGGATTACTTTATGGGCTAAACTTTGCTCAATATTGTTGTAATCTACTACTTTGCGGAATCTTGGTGTACTTCAAGATTCCGCAAGGCGGCAATCGCAATTATCACCCGAATAGAGGTTATTCTCGATACAGGAGAATATGTGTCAAAGTAATCAAGCCCTTCACGTTGATGGTAACCTTTAATTACCAATCTGGCTTTATACTTATCTATGGTTCCATCTGATTTCATTTTTCTTTTGAAAACCCATTTACAGCCTAGTGGTTTGCTTCCCGGAGGAAGATTTACTAATTCCCATGTATGGTTTTGTAAAATGGATTCCATTTCGGAATTGATAGCCTCTTTCAATAGAGGTCCCTCAGATCAACTATAAATTGTAAATAGAACTTTGGGAACACTTTTGCGTGCTATTCTTAAAAAGAACTTGGACTAACATTTCTATGGACTTTAT
The DNA here is from genome assembly GCF_022965805.1 of Primulina eburnea. Classification (NCBI taxonomy): domain Eukaryota; kingdom Viridiplantae; phylum Streptophyta; class Magnoliopsida; order Lamiales; family Gesneriaceae; genus Primulina; species Primulina eburnea. The sequence continues at coordinate 37,149 of NW_027331425.1, read as the reverse complement.
TTTGCGGTTGCCTAGGACTAAGAAGGGGAGGGATTCTATTTATGGATTACTTTATGGGCTAAACTTTGCTCCATATTGTTGTAATCTACTACTTGTCATCCTCAAACAGATGGACAAACTGAAGTTGTCAATAGAACTTTGGGAACACTTTTGCGTGCTATTCTTAAAAAGAACTTGGATTGACATTTCTATGGACTTTATTTTGGGGTTGCCTAGGACTAAGAAGGGGAGGGATTCTATTTATGGATTACTTTATGGGCTAAACCTTGCTCCATATTGTTGTAATCTACTACTTGTCATCCTCAAACAGATGGACAAACTGAAGTTGTCAATAGAACTTTGGGAACACTTTTGCGTGCTATTCTTAAAAAGAACTTGGATTGACATTTCTATGAACTTTATTTTGGGGTTGCCTAGGACTAAGAAGGGGAGGGATTCTATTTATGGATTACTTTATGGGCTAAACTTTGCACAATGAAGTTGTAATCTACTACTTGTCATCCTCAAACGGATGGACAAACTGAAGTTGTAAATAGAACTTTGGGAACACTTTTGCCTAGGACTAAGAAGGGGAGGGATTCTATTGACAACTTCAGTTCTATAGACTTTATTTTGGGGTTGCTTAGGACTAAGAAGGGGAGGGATTCTATTTATGGATTACTTTATGGGCTAAACTTTGCATAATATTGTTGTAATCTACTACTTGTCATCCTCAAACAGATGGACAAACTGAAGTTGTAAATAGAACTTTGGGAACACTTTTTGCGTGCTATTCTTAAAAAGAACTTGGATTGACATTTCTATGAACTTTATTTTGGGGTTGCCTATGTGACACCCTGACCCGTAACATTAAAATAATACAGCGGAAATAAAATTTTCTTTCAAATATGGAAGGAATTTCAAAATACATTTCATAAAAATGTTTACAAAATAAATACATGATCATTCAAATGATATACAAAATACAAAATAATCATTCTTATGATCATGTCCCAAAATGATACAAAATAATCTTCCTTCCAACGGTGTATGCATATGACCCCCATCCACGATCACTGTCCTGGTCGGTCACTCTTATCTGCATCACATGAAAATAACTGAAATGAGTATAAAAACTCAGCAAGTGGAACTCTACATAGCAATTATACATAGTATACTCTGTAAAGCATGACTTTAAAATCATAAATACCATCAACTCTGAAACATGAATACTGTAGCAATAACTGTAGCAATAGCATATCAATAAGATAGCAATAAGATGGTATTCTCTTTTCTCTGGTTGGATTGATATCAATAATATCTCTGACTGTGGTTGCAAATATCCCATCGATATAAATCGATAACTGCGAGGGATAAAAGCCTATGGTTGTTGATCAACTAATTGCATGCAATGCTCTGACTATGATTCAATCAATCCAATAAACATTTGAACTCTCAATAGCATTTAAACAATCACTTTGGAAACTATATCTTTCTTTTGTATTCCCTTATCAATAAATGAGACATACAATGCCTCCAATAGATATACAATCAAATCAATACATAGCAATGGATCAAACGAAGGGAATAACACTTTGAAACCTTTGAAATACAATACATAAAACAATCATGTGAGAAAAGGGATGAAATTCCACTTACAAACCAATAGAACACCTCCAAACTATACTCTTGGTACACCACCTACAACAATAATCCATAAATATCACCAAAATCAACTCTATATCCAAAAATACAAGTCAAATAATCCCTTAAACCAACAAGAACAACACCCTATAACATCTCATTTCCAAAACCAAGACAAAACTCAACCAAAAACTTACCTTAGATACTTCTCACAACGTAGAAGCTCGATCTCAACTCGGAAATCCAAACAAATCCAAGAATCAAAGGTAGGGAACTAAAGAAATGGATGAAAACCCTTGCTCTAGAGAGAAATCTCGAAAATGAAGGGAAGAGATAAGATAAGGTATGGCCAACAACTCCCAAAAAGCAACTAAATATCTTGCCCATACTTATACCGCGGGTGCGCTGCCACAAGCACCGCGGGTGCGCTAAGCTCACGGCACAACAAATAAATTCCATGCACGATGACCGCGGGTGCGGTGCTGCTAATACCGCGGGTGCGGTCCTTGCACTGCCGCGGGTGCGGTGATGCCACGGTCTTCCAAATCCAAAATGATGAATAGTACACCGCGGGGGCACTCCTCTAAGAGCGCGGGTGCACTCTTGCTTCGGCAATGAACAAAACCAACGCAACTAAAATCGATCCGTAACGCTTAAACGACGCAACCAACTACATCTAACACCTCAAGAACAATAATAACCAATAATACTATGGCCCAAAACACAACTCTAAACATCTAATCACATAACCCAAATAACAAACGAAACTTAAATCGTACCGTACACCGGGCTCGGCTATTACAATCTCCCCTCCTTAGAGGAATTTCGTCCGCGAAATTGACGTCACTGCACGAACAACTCAGGATACTTCTCTCTCATCTCATCCTCTGGTTCCCACGTAGCCTCCTCGATCAAATGGTTCCTCCAAAGGACTTTAACAATGCCGATCTCTTTGTTCCTCAAAACTCTAACTGTGCGATCCAAAATCTGGACCGGAATCTCTTGGTAAGTCAAATTCGGCGTCAAGTCCAATGGCTCGTGGTGAAGGACATGGGAAGGATTCGCAACATACTTCCTGAGCATCGATACGTGAAACACATTGTGAACTCTGTCAAGATCTGGCGGCAGGGCTAATCTATAGGCTCTGTCACCAACTCTGTCCAATATCTCAAATGGACCAATAAACCTCGGACTCAGCTTACCCTTCTTGCCAAATCTCATCACACCCTTGAGAGGTGCAATCTTAAGGAACACGTGGTCGCCAACCTCGAACTGCAAAGGTCTATGACGAACATCTGCATAACTCTTCTGTCTCGACTGAGCAGTCTTCATCCTCTCACGGATAACTGCAACAACATCAGCTGTCTGCTGGACCAACTCGGGACCCAACATCTTCCTCTCACCAACCTCATCCCAAAACAAAGGAGATCTGCACTTCCTGCCATAAAGAGCCTCGTACGGTGCCATCCCAATCGTCGCTTGGTAACTGTTGTTGTACGTGAACTCGACCAAAGGCAACTTAGAATCCCAGCTACCAGAATAATCAATGGTACAAGCTTTGAGCATATCCTCTAGAATCTGAATTACTTTCTCTGACTGACCGTCGCTCTGAGGGTGATATGCTGTCTGGGGTCACGATCAGACACAATCGACACAGGGACACCGTGAAGTCTAACAATCTCTGCAATATAATCCTCAGCATACTGACTCATGGAGTACGTCGTCTTGACTGGAAGAAAGTGCGCCGACTTGGTCAACCGATCAACAATGACCCAAATGGAATTATAACCTCTCTGCACTCTGGGAAGACCAATCACGAAATCCATCGTAATATGCTCCCACTTCCACTGAGGAATCGGCAATGATAGCAATGTCCCAGCAGGTCTCTGGTGCTCAATCTTCACCTGCTGACAAGTAAGGCACTGAGAAATGGACAAAGCAATATCTCTCTTCATACCTGGCCACCAATAGAGTCGACGAAGATCCTGATACATCTTCGTACTGCCTGGATGAATCGAATATGGCGCGGTATGAGCCTCTGACAGAATGTCTCTACGAATATCATCGCCACTAGGAACACAAATACGGCCTCTGAAAGTCACCAAACCATCACCATTCGAACCAAACTCTGAGTTCCCTCTAACCTCAGCTCTAGCTCTCAACTCTGTCAACTGAACATCATCAGTCTACTCTCTACGGATCCTGTCCGTCAATGTAGCTCGAATGACCAGCGCTGAAAGGCGAGCAATGGTTCCCGGAACTACCAAAGAAATATCCTCTCGATGCAAATCTATCAACAACGGCCTCTGAATCAAAGAACTCAAAGAAGCACTTGATTTGCGGCTCAAAGCATCGGCCACAACATTCGCTTTCCCTGTGTGGTAACTGATAGTCACATCATAATCCTTGACAAGCTCTAACCACCTCCTCTGCCGCATATTGAGCTCTTTCTGGGCAAACAGATACTTCAAACTCTTGTGGTCTGTGAAGATCTCACACTTTTCGCCATACAAGTAATGTCTCCAAATCTTCAGGGCAGAAACCACAGCTGCTAGCTCCAAATCGTGCGTCGGATAATTCTTCTCGTAATCCTTCAACTGGCGAGAAGCATAAGCAATGACCTTACCTCGCTGCATCAGCACTGCACCAAGGCCTCTCTTCGACACATCGGTATAGACAACAAAATCCTCAGAACCACTGGGCAATGAAAGAACAGGAGCTGTCGTTAATCTATCCTTCAACTCTTGAAATGCACTTTGGCAATCGAAAGACCACTCGAACTTCACAGTCTTCCTCGTCAGATTGGACAATGGCAGGGCAATCTTGGAAAAATCTGAAATGAAACGACGATAATAACCCGCCAAACCAAGGAAACTGCGTACCTCAGACACAATGGTAGGAATAGGCCAATTCTGAATCACCTCTATCTTCAATGGATCAACAGCAATGCCATCCCTCGAGACAACATGGCCTAGGAAAAAAATCTGATCCAGCCAAAACTCACACTTCTTCAGCTTGGCAAACAACCTCTTCTCTCGCAATAACTGAAGAACCACTCTGAGATGCTCTGCATGAAGCTCTCTGGTCTTGGAATAGATCAGAATATCGTCGATAAACACAATGACGAAGCTATCCAGATAAGGCTTGAACACACGGTTCATCAGATCCATAAAGACTGAAGGGGCATTGGTCAGACCAAAAGACATCACGAGAAACTCGTAGTGACCATACCTGGTCCTGAACGCTGTCTTAGGGATATCAGACTCCCTAACCTTCAACTGATAGTAGCCAGACCGAAGATCAATCTTCGAAAAGACAGTGGCGCCATGGAGCTGATCAAACAAATCATCTATCCGTGGCAACTGATACTTGTTCTTGACAATCACTTTGTTAAGCTCCATGTAGTCGATACACAGACGCAAAGAACCATCCTTCTTCTTGACAAAAAGGACCGGAGCTCCCCAAGGCGAAGAACTCGGTCGAATGAAACCCTTGTCCACTAGATCCTACAATTGCGCCTTCAACTCCTTCATCTCGGTAGGAGCCATCCTGTACGGAGCCTTAGAAATAGGAACCGTACCTGGAGCTAAATCGATCGAAAACTCAACATCCCTATCCGGCGGCAAACCCGGAACATCATCCTCAAACACATCAGCAAACTCCCTCACAACATCGATATCATCAATATTCAACTTAATCAGTCTATCCACATCCACAATAGAAGCCAGAAACACATCACAACCTCTACACATCAACTTCTCAGCCTCAAGACAAGAAATAAAAGGAAGGACCAGCGAAGTACCTGAACTGGCGAGAACTCCTCCCTGGCCATCATCTGCAAAAGTCACCTTCTTAGCAACACAATCGATAACTGCACGGTAAGTCGAAAGCCAATCCATGCCAAGAATAACATCAAAGGCAACCATCGGGATGACAATCAAATCAGCAAAAACCTCCCTATCAACAATACGAACGGGGCAAGCATACACTATCGATGTCGGGCACAACACATCTCCCGAAGGCAAAACAACACTAAGCTTGAGGGGAAGAACAGAAGGAACTATACCCAAATATCTCAAAAATAATTCAGACATAAAAGAATGAGTAGCACCAGTATCTATCAAAGTCGTAGCTACTCTGCCTGAAATCAAAATAGTACTAGAGATCAATGAAGAATCATGATTAATACCTTCCTTGGTCATCGTAAAGATACGACCCTGCACCTTCCCTTGGCTAGCTCCTCGTGGACAATCTCTGGCAACGTGGTCTGCCGTGCCACAACGATAGCAAGACTGAGTGCCAAGTCTGCACTCTCCTCGATGATGCTTGCCACACTTAGGACACAGTGGCTTCTCGGGATCAACTTGAACTGGCGGTGGTCTAGGACTCGACTCAATCTTGCCCTTGCCCTTGAAACGATCCCTGCCCCTCTGATTCGAACTCTGGCCCCTCTGAGCAATGGCCTGGTGCCTCTCCTGCCTCTCCTTGGCATTGTCCTTCTCATCCTGCTCGGCTAACAAAGCCTTGGACACGATCTCCTTGAAAGTCACGGCCTTGGACATGTTGATATCACGACGAATCTCAGCTCTAAGGCCTCGAATGAAATGAGCGCCTTTATCTTTGTCATTGGAAGCAATGTAAGGAGCAAACAAGCAACCCTCCTCAAACTTGAGAATATACTGACCAACCTCCAAGCTCCCTTGTCGAAGCTCCAAGAACTCCGTAACCTTCCTCGCTCGAAGTGCATCGGGAAAATACTTGTCATAGAACAAGTCTGTGAACTCTGACCACTTCAGTGTCGCAACAGTCACACCAATCTTCGTCGCATTCCACCAAATGCGGGCAGCCTTAACCAACATGAAAACGGCACAACTGATCCTGTCTTTGTCCTCGTACTGGAGATGATCGAAGATCGCCTCTAAAGCCTTGACCCACTCGACAACAACTAAAGGATCGGTGCTACCTGCGAATTCCGGTGGATCCATTCTCTTGAAAGCAGAAAAGACGGCATCAGTGCCAACTGACTGAGCTACTGGAACTCTACCTTGGCCTCTACCCTGTCCTGTACCTTGCATACGAATGAGTTGTTGAATCTGCTCGCTATGCACCTTAGCCTGCTCCTTAAGCAACTTGCCGAACTCATCGACAACTCTAGAGGAAGAACTATCCTCACCCTCTACTGCTTTCCTCTTAGGTGGCATACTCTACAATTGCTCACAAGACACTAATCAATAGATAACAACGAATAAATAGATGCAAAGAAAACATACCCGGACAGTTGAAAGTAGACGAAGTCATATGCATTGGTCCGAAGAACACCGCTCTGATACCACTAAATGTGACACCCTGACCCGTAACATTAAAATAATACAGCGGGAATAAAATTTTCTTTCAAATATGGAAGGAATTTCAAAATACATTTCATAAAAATGTTTACAAAATAAATACATGATCATTCAAATGATATACAAAATACAAAATAATCATTCTTATGATCATGTCCCAAAATGATACAAAATAATCTTCATTCCAACGGTGTATGCATATGACCCCCATCCACGATCACTGTCCTGGTCGGTCACTCTTGTAATGCCCAAGAATTATAGAATTGATAAACCAAGATTGTTAATCTTCGTTAATGTAAGACTCGAAAGATATGAGAATGCATGACATGCAATGAGGGAAGAAAGATTTGAGAAACCAGGTGTTGCATGATCAGAAAACTAGAATTTAGAAGTTGCACAACCGCACCCGCGGTGCTAGCACGACCGCACCCGCGGTGCATGTGCAGAAAATTAAGTACAAATCCCGTAGACACACCGCACCCACGGTATTAGACGGAGCGCACCCGCGGTCTTGCAAGAAGCGCACCCGCGGTCTGAGCTGCCGAGAGAATGGCTAGGATCACCGCTTGAGCGCACCCGCGCTCCTTACACTCACCGCACCCGCGGTCTTACGTGCAACAAGAAAAACTATGCCACGTTTTATTCGGTTGCATGCAGTATATATATGATAGTTACACGTGGTTTCTCTCAGAATTTCAGAAAAGGGTCGAAGGTTGGAGAGGAAAAATCCTTACGCCTTTTAGATTTGTGATTTCGAAGAATCCGTGCATCAGAATTCGAATCCGAACGCAGTATCGAGTTCCTCTCGACTCGAGCTACACAAGGACGTAAGTTTTATTACGTTTTGAGATGTTTTGTAATTATGATGTTGTCAGAATTGAATATGAATCAGATATGACATTTCTGATACCGTAAATATTGTATAATCGAAGTCAGATTGAAGAACAGATTGTTTCTGTATTTGTTATGAATTTCAGAGTTGATTTGACTGAGATTTCATGACAGATTTGTATTGTTATTGAGATTATGACTGATATTGTTATTGATTACGAAGTCTGATATTATATCTGTGATGTTTAGACTGACGGGGTTATCGAGACAGTATTGTTATGCCGTCGAAACATCAGTTAAATTAGATTGTTCAGATTCAGATATGAATTCGATTATATTGTGATATCATTGATATGAGTCAGATTGTATAGTGTTCAGATATTGATCAGATTATGTACTGATTGAGTATTGATCAGAACAGATTGTGAATTGAGTTAGTCATTGATACTATGTATTCGATATTGTCTTTTCAGATTGGATATGGACAGATTTGACTTCGAGACTTCGTCTTCGTCAGACCGGGACGACAAAGGTATAATTCATGTGATATCTTGGAAGACATAACTCAAATCAGATCTTATTTTTTTTTGCCTAGGACTAAGAAGGGAGGGATTCTATTTTTGGATTACTTTATGGGCTAAACTTTGCTCCATATTGTTGTAATTACTACTTGTCATCCTCACAACGGATGGACAACATGAAGTTGTAATAGAACTTTGGAACACTTTGCGTGCTATTCTTAAAAGAACTTGGATTGACATTTCTATGCACTTTATTTGGGGTTGCCTATGTAATGCCCAAGTTTTTTTATCATGTTAATCTGAGATTATTGATTATTAGTGGACACGATTATAACCCGGACCAAGAAATAGGAAGAGCCATGAGGTGGGCCGAAAGTGTCTCGCCCGGGCGGAAGTTTTTGTCCGCTCGAGCGAGACGGTTCTGAAAGAGGGCCGAGAGTTACTCGCTCGGGCGGAAGTTTGTGCTCGCCCGAGCGAGACTGCTTGAATTGCGAGGGCCGAGAGTTACTCGCCCGGGCGGAAACTTATGTCCGCCCGAGCGAGAGACGTGTTCGGTAAAGGAATGGGCCACGTCGTGTAATCTGCACGGATATATATATGTATATTCAGAACGAAATGAATCAGAGGAAAAAGAAGAAATCGGACCCCTTTTCCAAATTGATCTTAAATTCAATCGTGCGATCAATCCGTCCGTCTGATTTTGATTCTGACTTCGGTACCGAGTTCCTATCGACGTAGGCTACACTTTGACGTAAGTTTTGCTACGTTTTGACATGCTTTGAAATTATTCTATTGTCAGAATTGAATGGAACTCATATATGTTGTTCTTGACATAGTAGACATCATAGAATCGAAGTCAGATTAAGAAATAGACTGATTACGGAATTGTTATGAAGTTTTGGAGGTATATTGATGTATACCGGACCGATTTGAATTATGATTGGATTATGGATTGTACTGGATATGGTGGATGGTTGTAACTATTATCTGGTGATGTTGTATTGACGGGGATAGTGGAATTGACCTTATACT
>NW_027331425.1:0-22293 GCF_022965805.1 Primulina eburnea | reverse complement strand
TTATTGAGTTTCCCAATAAAATCACATACTTGATTATTGTTTATCTTTTGATATGATTATGATTTGTTTATAGACTTATATTCAAATCTTTTGAAAAGAGCATGCTTTGTTTACAGATTGTTATACTGCGTTTGAGATAGGAAAGTTGACAGATAGTCAGGCTTCTAGACGTTCGGTGTATCGTTACATAGGAGCAACACCCTCCTATTGTAGATTATTCGATACAGATATGACCGAAGTCTAGGATAAGACGTACGTCACCCCGATTGGGAGGGTAGGTGACAGACAGTGACGTCTTATTCACCCCGGGATCCCTAGAGATATAGTTGAGTCGAGTCTAGACATGATTTGACTAGAACTGCATGTGGTTATGAAGGTGGTTTCTAGACTATGAACCCCCTGTTTATTGCTTTCAGTCATGACGCATGTTTATATGACTTGATTTAAATTGCATGTGTATCTGAATTGGGTTGCATGCTTATTTGGATTTGTTCATAGATTATGAAATTTATTACTTTTGAATATGTTCATGATAGCATGTTTTATGATTTAGATTGTTTCTGTACATGCTTACCTGTTTTATACTGGGATTTGTTCTCACCGGAGTATCCGGCTGTTGTCGTGTCTGTATGTGTGCATGGCAACAGGTGGGGCAGGATCTGGGTCTCGAGCTAGATGAAGATTGATGATAGCGTGGAGATCACGGGCGTTGAAGATTTCTAGTGTTTGCTTATTAGACTTATACTACTGATATTTGTAGTTGGTATTTAAACACTAGCGTATGATTTTACTAGACAGACTTGTAGGTACATTATGTTGTTTAATTAATTGAGACATGTTATGCTTTAATTATACATTTGAGTTCATGTTAAAAGCAAAAATTGACCCACATTTTCGAGCAAGATCCAATAAATCCCAAAAGAATTGAGTTAGGAGCCCGGGTCCCCACAACTCTTATCTGCATCACATGAAAATAACTGAAATGAGTATAAAAACTCAGCAAGTGGAACTCTACCTAGCAATGATACATAGTATACTCTGTAAAGCATGACTTTAAAATCATAAATACCATCAACTCTGAAACATGAATACTGTAGCAATAACTGCAGCACATAGCATATCAATAAGATGCATAAGATGGTATTCTCTTTTCTCTGGTTGGATTGATATCAATAGTATCTCTGACTGTGGTTGCAAATATCCCATCGATATAAATCGATAACTGCGAGGGATAAAAGCCTATGGTTGTTGATCAACTAATTGCATGCAATGCTCTGACTATGGATTCACAATCCAAAAAACATTTGAACTTCAAGTTGATTTTGAATTAAATCAAGAATTATCAGATTTTTATTGATTCGAGTGGTATATTGACATAAGATTATTCATATTGTCATTACCAGACAGACTGTGAATTCAGGACTTCGACTGAGCAGGAAACCGAGACTGCAAAGAAAGGTATAAGTCAATGTGGTATTGGGAGATGGACTTGAGTCGGCTTGGACTTGGGTTTCCCTAAATCACATACTTTATTTATTGCATTGATATTTGCATTTATTTGATTAATATACTTGTGCTCTTGATATTTAGATGACAGGTATTAGTCGAACTGTCTTGTGACACATCGTGCTGGATAGTGGTGGTATCGCCACGGCACATTGCACGATGTCACAAGATAGGATGCTAGCGATAGAGCTACAGTCCATGACGGATAGGTCAGGACACTGGATGTATGGTTATATCGAGTAATGGAATCCATTACGGAATTCGATATAGGAACACCATATTTGGTTATATCGAGTAAAGGGGTTGGAATTCTTCTATTACGGAATTCGATATAGGAATACCGGGGCACTGGTTATATCGAGTAATAGATATTATGGTTCCCTCCTTTACGGAATTCGATATAGGAATACCACATCCGGAAACCGGGATCCCTAGACTAGGATTGAGTCTAGTCTTAAATGATGTAGCTACGAGTATTGTTTATGTTTCGGATTAAGATACATATTCATGTTACCTGATTACATGCTTTATATTTGTTTATATGATTGCATGTTTCATTGATTTATACTGGGAGTATATTCTCACCGGTTTATCCGGCTGTTGTCTTGTCTGTATGTGTACTTGACAACAGGTGGGACAGGATTAGGGTCCAGGAGATGAGAGAGATCGTGATTAGCGTGGAGGCTCCGGACTTGGACTAGAGATAGGGTTGAACACTTGATAGTAGTTTTTAAACCCTAGTTTGATTAAATGTGTGAAATACAGGACTTGTATTTTATATATATACTGATATATATATATGGTTTGATTTCACTACGTTCCGCATTTAAAAAAAAAAAAAAAATTTTTAGACCCTGTTTGTAATTGATTAATTAGTCCCATTTATGATTAAGAACTTGATTAGCGTCCGGGTCCCCACAACAGGTGGTATCAGAGCGATAGATCCTTGAGATTGAGATAGGAGCTAGTGAGCGGGGTAGAATGAGATTTTCTTTCCTTGCTTTTGATTGCTAGCATGTTTACCGCTTTAATACATGTTACCTGACTTATCTGCTATTGATATGGTATTGTGCATTATTGGAATGGATCAGCTGTAAGATGATCCAGGGAGGCTTGAAACAGGATTATTGTTGGAACCGCTAACCCTTTTGGTTATCAGATATGCCTCCGAGGAGAATGCCAGAACAGGGGAGTACCTCGAATCCTCCCATGGATGTGACACCTACAGCAATGGAGAAATTGCTGAAACGGTTTCAGTCATTTCATCCACCGACTTTGAAAGGAACGGAGAACTCCGTGGATTGTGAAAGTTGGTTGGACGACATTGAATCACTGTTTGACTCTTTGGAGTATACGGAGGAAAAGAGGGCGAAACTGATAATACACCAGTTGCATGACGTTGCTAAACACTGGTGGATTACGACAAAAAGGGCATTGGAACAGCGAGGTACGGCAATTACCTGGAATGTGTTTAAGACTGAATTTTATCTACGGTTCTTTCCAGTTTCTTATAGGAAGGACAAGGGAGCCGAGTTTGCAAACCTGAAACAAGGCCAGTTGAACATTGAGGATTATGTGGCTAAGTTTTCGACACTGCTCCGATTTGCTCCCCACGTAGCTGAACATGATGAGGCCGTAGCAGACCAGTTCATAAATGGCCTAAATCCTGAGATTTTTACGCCGGTGAATACTGGGAGGCCCAACAATTTCACCGATGCCCTGAATAGAGCCAAGGGAGCCGAGGCAGGCCTGATGAGGCAGAAAGAGGCTTCGTTTGTGCTTCCAGCACCGGGACAGCAACCACCTCCTAGATTTGAAGGTGGCAGCAGCGGTAGCGGAAAGAAGGATTTCTTGAAGGCTAGAGGGAAGCAATTCAAGAAATCAGGGACTACCTCGTCCAGTTCGAGTGGCTCTAGACAGACCGGTCAGATCCAGAGCTATGCAGGACCGTACTGTAGTACTTGTGGAGGGAGACATTCCACAGATCAGTGCCGAGGAGTAGTTGGCAGCTGTCGTATCTGTAAACAGCAGGGACACTTTGCCCGAGTGTGTCCCCAGAGGAGTGCCCAGGGATCTCAGGCAGCTGAGTCATCGGGATCCGTGGCTCAGGCAGGGAGACGATCTTCTGCCGTTCATTCCTTTCAGCCAGCACCGTCTACTCTGTCACAGCAGAGGCCAGGAGGGGGCCAGATCGTGAGCCAGACTCCGAGACAGCAGGCCAGAGTCTTTGCTTTGACCGAGGAGCAGGCACAGGATGCACCTGATGATGTAGTTGCAGGTAACTGTTTTATTTCTGGTTATCCTGCTTACGTACTGATTGATACTGGTGCATCACATACTTTTATGTCTGAGCGATTTGCTTTAATGCATTCATTGCCTGTTGAGTCCTTAGCTACTGTAGTATCTGTCACGTCGCCGTTAGGAACAGGGTTGATATCGGTAAAATCTGTGAAATCGTGTATACTGCAGTACGATGGGCATACGATTGATTTAGACTGTATGGTGCTTGGTTTATCTGATTTTGATTGCATTGTCGGCATCGACATGTTGACCAAGTACCGAGCTACAGTCGATTGTTTCCACAAGATTGTTCGATTCAGACCTGAGATGGCTAAGGAGTGGAAATTTTATGGTAAGGGTTCTCGAGCGAGAATTCATTTAATATCTGCAATGAATATGACTCGATTATTGCAGAAGGGAGCGGATGGATTCCTGGTATATTCAGTTGACTTACTGAAAACGAGCCCAGCATTGGCAGATTTGCCAGTGGTGTGCGAGTTTGCTGATGTCTTTCCAGATGAGATTCCGGGATTGCCTCCGATTCGAGAGATAGACTTCAGCATTGAGCTAATGCCAGGAACAGTTCCGATTTCGAGAGCTCCTTACAGGATGGCACCGATCGAGTTGAAAGAATTGAAAGAACAGTTGGAGGATTTACTGGCCAAAGGATATATCAGACCGAGTGTATCTCCTTGGGGTGCTCCAGTACTGTTCGTGAGAAAGAAAGACGGGTCGATGAGACTTTGTATCGACTATAGGCAACTGAACAAGGCAACGGTAAAGAATAAATACCCCTTGCCTCGTATTGATGATCTGTTTGATCAGTTGCAAGGTTCATCTGTGTATTCCAAGATCGACTTGAGATCTGGATACCATCAACTGAGAGTCAGGGACTCTGATATCTCAAAGACAGCATTCAGAACGAGGTATGGACATTATGAGTTTATTGTCATGCCTTTTGGTTTGACGAATGCACCAGCGGTATTTATGGGATTGATGAACCGCGTCTTTCAGAAATACTTAGATGATTTTGTGATCATATTCATTGATGATATATTGATTTATTCAAAGAATATGATTGAGCATGCTAATCATCTGAGGACGGTGTTGAGAATTCTGAGAACTGAGAAGTTGTATGCGAAACTGTCGAAATGCGAGTTTTGGCTGAAACAGGTTGTGTTTTTGGGTCACATTATATCGGGAGACGGTATATCAGTTGATCCTAGTAAGGTTGAGGCAGTGATTTCTTGGCCGAGACCTACATCTGTGCCGGAAATTCGCAGTTTTATGGGTTTGGCAGGATATTACCGACGATTTATTCAAGATTTTTCGAGTATTGCCAAACCGATTACACAGTTGACTCAGAAAAATGCCCCGTTTAATTGGTCTGAGGAATGTGAGACCAGTTTTCTTGAATTAAAGAAAAGATTAACCAGTGCGCCTGTGTTGACGATTCCTTCAGGTACTGGTGACTTTGTGGTTTATTGTGATGCATCTCACAGAGGGTTGGGATGTATACTGATGCAGCGAGGGCATGTCATTGCCTATGCCTCTAGACAATTGAAACCACATGAGACTCGTTACCCAATTCATGATCTTGAATTGGCAGCCATAGTCTTTGCATTGAAGATATGGCGACATTATCTGTACGGTGAGAAATTCGAAATTTATTCTGATCATAAAAGCTTGAAATATCTGTTCTCGCAATCAGAATTGAATATGAGACAGCGAAGATGGCTGGATTTATTGAAAGATTTCGATTGTGAAATCAAGTATTATCCAGGGAAGTCCAATGCAGCAGCTGATGCACTGAGTCGAAAGGTATGTGCACTATCCTTATCGACGATTGGTGTATCGAATTTGATAGAAGACTGCTGTTTGTCTGGATTAGAATTTGAAACAGATTATGGACCGTTAAGACTTTATACGGTGCAAGTAGAACCAGAGCTGATTATGAGAATTAAGGCAGCTCAGCGAGGTGATCAGAATGTACAGAAATCAGTATCGATGGTTAGAGCAGGACATCGATCAGAGTATCAGGTACGTGATAACGTCTTGTATGTGAATAATCGCCTGGTTGTGCCGAATGTTTCAGATTTGAGACGACAGATATTGTCAGAAGCGCACAACAGTCGATTCAGTATTCATCCTGGTGGCAGAAAAATGTGTAATGATTTAAAGACACAGTATTGGTGGAAACAAATGAAATCTGATGTGACCGAATTTGTAGCCAAGTGTCTGAATTGTCAACAGGTGAAAGCTGAAAGAAAGAAACCAGGAGGATTGTTACAGAGTTTGTCCATTCCTGAATGGAAATGGGATCACATTTCCATGGATTTTGTGACACAGTTGCCGAGATCCTCCCGAGGTTGTAATGCGATTTGGGTCGTGATTGATCGATTGACCAAATCAGCATGTTTTATTCCATACAAGATGACGTACCGATATGATCAGATGGCTAATATTTATGTCAAGGAAGTGGTTAGATTGCACGGAGTGCCGAAGTCGATTGTTTCAGATCGTGATCCTCGATTTACTTCGCACTTCTGGCAGAGTTTACAGCAAGCTCTTGGTACGAAGTTACATTTGAGCACCGCATATCATCCACAGACCGATGGACAGTCAGAGCGAACTATCCAGACCCTGGAAGATATGCTGAGAGCAGTGGTACTAGATTTTAGCACTACTTGGCAAGATGCATTGTCTCTTTGTGAGTTTTCGTACAACAACAGCTATCAGATGAGTATTGAGATGGCACCATTCGAAGCGTTGTACGGAAAGAAATGTCGATCCCCTCTGTATTGGGATGATATCTCTGAAGTTCCTGAGACTGGACCTGAGATGATCAGAGATATGACCGAGAAAGTGAAATTGATTCAGAAGAAAATGAAGGCAGCTCAGGACAGACAAGCCAAGTATGCCAACATCAGACGACGACCGTTGGTATTTGAGGCTGGAGACCGAGTATTCCTGAAGATTTCTCCTTTCAGAGGTGTTAGCAGATTTGGCAAGAAAGGGAAATTGTCTCCACGATATGTAGGTCCTTATGAGATTCTCGAAAAGATAGGAGATCGTGCCTATCGACTTGCTTTGCCGCCTTCATTATCTGAGATACATGATGTCTTTCATGTATCGATGCTGCGGAAATATCTCCCTGATGATTCTCACGTGATTCGACCAGACGAGACTGAGCTGGATGAGACATTGAGTTATGTCGAGAAACCGATCCGGATTATAGATCGTAAAGAAAAACAGCTCAGAACAAAGACGATTCCTCTTGTGAAAGTTCAATGGACTCGTCATGGTGTTGAAGAAGCCACGTGGGAGACTGAATCAGATATGAGACAGGAATTCCCAGCATTATTTCACTGATGTAAATTTCTTATACAGTGTTTGTATATACTCCTTATTGATACGAATGAAATGCTCGTGATTTCGAGGACGAAATCGTATCTTAGAGGGGGAGAAATGTAATGCCCAAGATTTTGTATCATGTTAATCTGAGATTATTGATTATTAGTGGACACGATTATAACCCGGACCAAGAAATAGGAAGAGCCATGAGGTGGGCCGAAAGTGTCTCGCCCGGGCGGAAGTTTTTGTCCGCTCGAGCGAGACGGAGTTCTGAAAGAGGGCCGAGAGTTACTCGCTCGGGCGGAAGTTTGTGCTCGCCCGAGCGAGACTGCTTGAATTGCGAGGGCCGAGAGTTACTCGCCCGGGCGGAAACTTATGTCCGCCCGAGCGAGAGACGTGTTCGGTAAAGGAATGGGCCACGTCGTGTAATACATGCACGGATATATATATGTATATTCAGAAACGAAATGAATCAGAGGAAAAAGAAGAAATCGAGACCCCTTTTCCAAATTGATCTTAAATTCAATCGTGCGATCAATCCGTCCGTCTGATTTTGATTCTGACTTCGGTACCGAGTTCCTATCGACGTAGGCTACACTTTGACGTAAGTTTTGCTACGTTTTGACATGCTTTGAAATTATGCTATTGTCAGAATTGAATGGAACTCATATATGTTGTTCTTGACATAGTAGACATCATAGAATCGAAGTCAGATTAAGAAATAGACTGATTATGGAATTGTTATGAAGTTTTGGAGGTATATTGATGTATACCGGACAGATTTGAATTATGATTGGATTATGGATTGTACTGGATATGGGTGATGGATTGTAACTATTATCTGGTGATGTTGTATTGACGGGGATAGTGGAATTGTACCGTTATACTGTTGATTTTGAATTAAATCAAGAATTATCAGATTGTTATTGATTCGAGTGGTATATTGACATAAGATTATTCATATTGTCATTACCAGACAGACTGTGAATTCAGGACTTCGACTGAGCAGGAAACCGAGACTGCAAAGAAAGGTATAAGTCAATGTGGTATTGGGAGATGGACTTGAGTCGGCTTGGACTTGGGTTTCCCTAAATCACATACTTTATTTATTGCATTGATATTTGCATTTATTTGATTAATATACTTGTGCTCTTGATATTTAGATGACAGGTATTAGTCGAACTGTCTTGTGACACATCGTGCTGGATAGTGGTGGTATCGCCACGGCACATTGCACGATGTCACAAGATAGGATGCTAGCGATAGAGCTACAGTCCATGACGGATAGGTCAGGACACTGGATGTATGGTTATATCGAGTAATGGAATCCATTACGGAATTCGATATAGGAACACCATATTTGGTTATATCGAGTAAAGGGGTTGGAATTCTTCTATTACGGAATTCGATATAGGAATACCGGGGCACTGGTTATATCGAGTAATAGATATTATGGTTCCCTCCTTTACGGAATTCGATATAGGAATACCACATCCGGAAACCGGGATCCCTAGACTAGGATTGAGTCTAGTCTTAAATGATGTAGCTACGAGTATTGTTTATGTTTCGGATTAAGATACATATTCATGTTACCTGATTACATGCTTTATATTTGTTTATATGATTGCATGTTTCATTGATTTATACTGGGAGTATATTCTCACCGGTTTATCCGGCTGTTGTCTTGTCTGTATGTGTACTTGACAACAGGTGGGACAGGATCAGGGTCCAGGAGATGAGAGAGATCGTGATTAGCGTGGAGGCTCCGGACTTGGACTAGAGATAGGGTTGAACACTTGATAGTAGTTTTTAAACCCTAGTTTGATTAAATGTGTGAAATACAGGACTTGTATTTTATATATATACTGATATATATATATGGTTTGATTTCACTACGTTCCGCATTTAAAAAAAAAAAAAAATTTTTTTAGACCCTGCTTGTAATTGATTAATTAGTCCCATTTATGATTAAGAACTTGATTAGCGTCCGGGTCCCCACAGCCTAGGACTAAGAAGGGGAGGGATTCTATTTTTGGATTACTTTATGGGCTAAACTTTGCTCAATATTGCTGTAATCTACTACTTGTCATCCTCAAACTGATGGACAAACTGAAGTTGTAAATAGAACTTTGGGAACACTTTTGCGTGCTATTCTTAAAAAGAACTTGGATTGACATTTCTATGCACTTTATTTTGGGATTGCCTAGGACTAAGAAGGGGAGGGATTCTAATTTTGGATTACTTTATGGGATAAACTTTGCTCCATATTGTTGTAATCTACTTACTACTTGTCATCCTCAAACGGATGGACAAACTGAAGTTGTAAATAGAACTTTGGGAACACTTTTGCGTGCTATTCTTAAAAAGAACTTGGACTGACATTTCTATGGACTTTATTTTGGGGTTGCCTAGGACTAAGAAGGGGAGGGATTTTATTTTTGGATTACTTTATGGGCTAAACTTTGCTCAATATTGTTGTAATCTAATACTTGTCATCCTCAAACGGATGGACAAACTGAAGTTGTCAATAGAACTTTGGCAACACTTTTGCGTGCTATTCTTAAAAAGCACTTGGATTGACATTTCTATGGACTTTATTTTGGGGTTGCCTAGGACTAAGAAGGGGAGAGATTCTATTTTTGGATTACTTGATTGGCTAAACTTTGCTCAATATTGTTGTAATATACTACTTGTCATCCTCAAACAGATAGACAAACTGAAGTTGTCAATAGAACTTTGGGAACACTTTTGCGTGCTATTTTTAAAAAGAACTTGGATTGACATTTCTATGCACTTTATTTTGGGGTTGCCTAGAACTAAGAAGGGGAGGGATTCTATTTTTGGATTACTTCATGGGCTAAACTTTGCTCAATATTGTTGTAATCTACTACTTGTCATCCTCAAACGGATTGACAAACTGAAGTTGTAAATAGAACTTTGGGAACACTTTTGCGTGCTATTCTTAAAAGAACTTGGACTGACATTTCTATGGACTTTATTTTGGGGTTGCCTAGGACTAAGAAGGGGAGGGATTTTATTTTTGGATTACTTTATGGGCTAAATTTTGCTCCATATTGTTGTAATCTACTACTTGTCATCCTCAAACGGATGGACATACTGAAGTTGTAAATAGAACTTTGGGAACACTTTTGCGTGCTATTCTTAAAAGAACTTGGACTGACATTTCTATGGACTTTATTTTGGGGTTGCCTAGGACTAAGAAGGAGAGGAATTTTATTTTTGGATTACTTTATGGGCTAAACTTTGCTCCATATTGTTGTAATCTACTACTTGTCATCCTCAAACGGATGGACAAACTGAAGTTGTAAATAGAACTTTGAGAACACTTTTGCGTGCTATTCTTAAAAAGAACTTGGACTGACATTTCTATGGACTTTATTTTGGGGTTGCCTAGGACTAAGAAGGGGAGGGATTTTATTTTTGGATTACTTTATGGGCTTAACTTTGCTCCATATTGTTGTAATCTACTACTTGTCATCCTCAAACGGATGGACAAACTGAAGTTGTCAATAGAACTTTGGGAACACATTTGCGTGCTATTCTTAAAAAGAACTTAGATTGACATTTCTATGGACTTTATTTTGGGGTTGCTTAGGACTAAGAAGGGGAGGGATTCTATTTTTGGATTACTTTATGGGCTAAAAAAACTTGAACTAAGAAGGGGAGGGATTCTATTTTTGGATTACTTTATGGGCTAAACTTTGCTCAATATTGTTGTAATCTACTACTTGTCATCCTCACCTTCTTAGTGCTATTTTGGGTTTGCCTAGGACTAAGAAGGGGAGGGATTCTATTTATGGATTACTTTATGGGCTAAACTTTGCACAATAAAGTTGTAATCTACTACTTGTCATCCTCAAACGGATGGACAAACTGAAGTTGTAAATAGAACTTTGGGAACACTTTTGCGTGCTATTCTTAAAAAGAACTTGGATTGACATTTCTATGCACTTTATTTTGGGGTTGCCTAGGACTAAGAAGGGGAGAGATTCTATTTTTGGATTACTTTATGGGCTAAACTTTGCTCAATATTGTTGTAATCTACTACTTGTCATCCTCAAACGGATGGACAAACTGAAGTTGTAAATAGAACTTTGGGAACACTTTTGCGTGCTATTCTTAAAAGAACTTGTTATGACATTTCTATGGACTTTATTTTGGGGTTGCCTAGG
Source organism: Primulina eburnea (assembly GCF_022965805.1). NCBI lineage: Eukaryota > Viridiplantae > Streptophyta > Magnoliopsida > Lamiales > Gesneriaceae > Primulina > Primulina eburnea. The sequence continues at coordinate 10,960 of NW_027331425.1, read as the reverse complement.
ACTAAGAAGGGGAGGGATTCTATTTATGGATTACTTTATGGGCTAAACTTTGCACAATAAAGTTGTAATCTACTACTTGTCATCCTCAAACGGATGTACAAACTGAAGTTGTAAATAGAACTTTGGGAACACTTTTGCGTGCTATTCTTTAAAGAACTTGGATTGAAATTTCTATGCTCTTTATTTTGGGGTTGCCTAGGACTAAGAAGGGGAGGGATTCTATTTTTGGATTACTTTATGGGCTAAACTTTGCTCAATATTGTTGTAATCTACTACTTGTCATCCTCAAACGGATGGACAAACTGAAGTTGTCAATAGAACTTTGGGAACACTTTTGCGTGCTATTCTTAAAAAGAACTTGGATTGACATTTCTATGCACTTTATTTTGGGGTTGCCTAGGACTAAGAAGGGGAGGGATTCTATTTTTGGATTACTTTATGGGCTAAACTTTGCTCAATATTGTTGTAATCTACGACTTGTCATCCTCAAACTGATGGACAAACTAACGTTGTAAATAGAACTTTGGGAACACTTTTGCGTGCTATTCTTAAAAAGAACTTGGATTGACATTTCTATGCACTTTATTTTGGGGTTGCCTATGACTAAGAAAGGGAGGGATTCTATTTTTGGATTATTTTATGGGCTAAAATTTGCTCAATATTGTTGTAATCTACTACTTGTCATCCTCAAACGGATGGACAAACTGAAGTTGTAAATAGAACTTTGAGAACACTTTTGCGTGCTATTCTTAAAAAGAACTTTGACTGACATTTCTATGGACTTTATTTTGGGGTTGCCTAGGACTAAGAAGGGGAGGGATTTTATTTTTGGATTACTTTATGGGCTAAACTTTGCTCCATATTGTTGTAATCTACTACTTGTCATCCTCAAACGGATGGACAAACTGAAGTTGTCAATAGAACTTTGGGAACACTTTTGCGTGCTATTATTAAAAAGAACTTGGATTGACATTTCTATGGACTTTATTTTGGGGTTGCCTAGGACTAAAAAGGGGAGGGATTCTATTTTTGGATTACTTTATGGGCTAAACTTTGCTCAATATTGTTGTAATCTACTACTTGTCATCCTCAAATAGATGGACAAACTGAAGTTGTAAATAGAACTTTGGGAACACTTTTGCGTGCTATTCTTAAAAGAACTGAGACTGACATTTCTATGGACTTTATTTTGGGGTTGCCTAGGACTAAGAAGGGGAGGGATTTTATTTTTGGATTACTTTATGGGCTAAACTTTGCTCCATATTGTTGTAATCTACTACTTGTCATCCTCAAACGGATGGACAAACTGAAGTTGTAAATAAAACTTTGGGAACACTTTTGCGTGCTATCCTTAAAAAGAACTTGGACTGACATTTTCTATGGACTTTATTTTGGGGTTGCCTAGGACTAAGAAGGGGAGGGACTCTATTTATGGATTACTTTATGGGCTAAAATTTGCTCGATATTGTTGTAATCTACTACTTGTCATCCTCAAACGGATGGACAAACTGAAGTTGTCAATAGAACTTTGGGAACACTTTGCGTGCTATTCTTAAAAAGAACTTGGATTGACATTTCTATGCACTTTATTTTGGGGTTGCCTAGGACTAAGAAGGGGAGGGATTCTATTTTTGGATTATTTATGGGCTAAACTTTGCTCAATATTGTTGTAATCTACTACTTGTCATCCTCAAACTGATGGACAAACTGAAGTTGTAAATAGAACTTTGGGAACACTTTTGCGTGCTATTCTTAAAAAGAACTTGGATTGACATTTCTATGCACTTTATTTTGGGGTTGCCTATGACTAAGAAGGGGAGGGATTCTATTTTTGGATTACTTTATGGGCTAAACTTTGCTCAATATTGTTGTAATCTACTACTTGTCATCCTCAAACGGATGGACAAACTGAAGTTGTCAATAGAACTTTGGCAACACTTTTGCGTGCTATTCTTAAAAAGCACTTGGATTGACATTTCTATGGACTTTATTTTGGGGTTGCCTAGGACTAAGAAGGGGAGGGATTTTATTTTTGGATTACTTTATGGGCTAAACTTTGCTCCATATTGTTGTAATCTACTACTCTTCATCGTCAAACAGATGGACAAACTGAAGTTGTAAATAGAACTTTGGGAACACTTTTTGCGTGCTATTCTTAAAAAGAACTTGGATTGATATTTCTATGGACTTTATTTTGGGGTTGCCTAGGACTAAGAAGGGGAGGGATTCTATTTTTGGATTACTTTATGGGCTAAACTTTGCACAATATTGTTGTAATATACTACTTGTCATCCTCAAACAGATGGACAAACTGAAGTTGTCAATAGAACTTTGGGAACACTTTTGCGTGCTATTCTTAAAAAGAACTTGGATTGACATTTCTATGGACTTTATTTTGGGGTTGCCTAGGACTAAGAAGGGGAGGGATTCTATTTTTGGATTACTTTGTGGGCTAAACTTTGCTCCATATTGTTGTAATCTACTACTTGTCATCCTCAAACGGATGGACGAACTGAAGTTGTAAATAGAACTTTGGTAACACTTGTGCGTGCTATTCTTAAAAGAACTTGGATTGACATTTCTATGCACTTTATATTGGGGTTGCCTAGGACTAAGAAGGGGAGGGATTCTATTTTTGGATTACTTTATGGGCTAAACTTTGCTCAATATTGCTGTAATCTACTACTTGTCATCCTCAAACTGATGGACAAACTGAAGTTGTAAATAGAACTTTGGGAACACTTTTGCGTGCTATTCTTAAAAAGAACTTGGATTGACATTTCTATGCACTTTATTTTGGGGTTGCCTAGGACTAAGAAGGGGAGGGATTCTATTTTTGGATTACTTTATGGGCTAAACTTTGCTCCATATTGTTGTAATCTACTTACTACTTGTCATCCTCAAACGGATGGACAAACTGAAGTTGTAAATAGAACTTTGGGAACACTTTTGCGTGCTATTCTTAAAAAGAACTTGGACTGACATTTCTATGGACTTTATTTTGGGGTTGCCTAGGACTAAGAAGGGGAGGGATTTTATTTTTGGATTACTTTATGGGCTAAACTTTGCTCAATATTGTTGTAATCTACTACTTGTCATCCTCAAACGGATGGACAAACTGAAGTTGTCAATAGAACTTTGGCAACACTTTTGCGTGCTATTCTTAAAAAGCACTTGGATTGACATTTCTATGGACTTTATTTTGGGGTTGCCTAGGACTAAGAAGGGGAGAGATTCTATTTTTGGATTACTTGATTGGCTAAACTTTGCTCAATATTGTTGTAATATACTACTTGTCATCCTCAAACAGATAGACAAACTGAAGTTGTCAATAGAACTTTGGGAACACTTTTGCGTGCTATTTTTAAAAAGAACTTGGATTGACATTTCTATGCACTTTATTTTGGGGTTGCATAGAACTAAGAAGGGGAGGGATTCTATTTTTGGATTACTTCATGGGCTAAACTTTGCTCAATATTGTTGTAATCTACTACTTGTCATCCTCAAACGGATGGACAAACTGAAGTTGTAAATAGAACTTTGGGAACACTTTTGCGTGCTATTCTTAAAAGAACTTGGACTGACATTTCTATGGACTTTATTTTGGGTTGCCTAGGACTAAGAAGGGGAGGGATTTTATTTTTGGATTACTTTATGGGCTAAACTTTGCTCCATAATGTTGTAATCTACTACTTGTCATCCTCAAACGGATGGACATACTGAAGTTGTAAATAGAACTTTGGGAACACTTTTGCGTGCTATTCTTAAAAGAACTTGGACTGACATTTCTATGGACTTTATTTTGGGGTTGCCTAGGACTAAGAAGGAGAGGAATTTTATTTTTGGATTACTTTATGGGCTAAACTTTGCTCCATATTGTTGTAATCTACTACTTGTCATCCTAAAACGGATGGACAAACTGAAGTTGTAAATAGAACTTTGAGAACACTTTTGCGTGCTATTCTTAAAAAGAACTTGGACTGACATTTCTATGGACTTTATTTTGGGGTTGCCTAGGACTAAGAAGGGGAGGGATTTTATTTTTGGATTACTTTATGGGCTTAACTTTGTTCCATATTGTTGTAATCTACTACTTGTCATCCTCAAACGGATGGACAAACTGAAGTTGTCAATAGAACTTTGGGAACACATTTGCGTGCTATTCTTAAAAAGAACTTAGATTGACATTTTTATGGACTTTATTTTGGGGTTGCTTAGGACTAAGAAGGGGAGGGATTCTATTTTTGGATTACTTTATGGGCTAAAAAAACTTGTACTAAGAAGGGGAGGGATTCTATTTTTGGATTACTTTATGGGCTAAACTTTGCTCAATATTGTTGTAATCTACTACTTGTCATCCTCACCTTCTTAGTGCTATTTTGGGGTTGCCTAGGACTAAGAAGGGGAGGGATTCTATTTATGGATTACTTTATGGGCTAAACTTTGCACAATAAAGTTGTAATCTACTACTTGTCATCCTCAAACGGATGGACAAACTGAAGTTGTAAATAGAACTTTGGGAACACTTTTGCGTGCTATTCTTAAAAAGAACTTGGATTGACATTTCTATGCACTTTATTTTGGGGTTGCCTAGGACTAAGAAGGGGAGAGATTCTATTTTTGGATTACTTTATGGGCTAAACTTTGCTCAATATTGTTGTAATCTACTACTTGTCATCCTCAAACGGATGGACAAACTGAAGTTGTAAATAGAACTTTGGGAACACTTTTGCGTGCTATTCTTAAAAGAACTTGTTATGACATTTCTATGGACTTTATTTTGGGGTTGCCTAGGACTAAGAAGGGGAGGGATTCTATTTATGGATTACTTTATGGGCTAAACTTTGCACAATAAAGTTGTAATATACTACTTGTCATCCTCAAACGGATGGACAAACTGAAGTTGTAAATAGAACTTTGGGAACACTTTTGTGTGCTATTCTTTAAAGAACTTGGATTGACATTTCTATGCTCTTTATTTTGGGGTTGCCTAGGACTAAGAAGGGGAGGGATTCTATTTTTGGATTACTTTATGGGCTAAACTTTGCTCAATATTGTTGTAATCTACTACTTGTCATCCTCAAATGGATGGACAAACTGAAGTTGTCAATAGAACTTTGGGAACACTTTTGCGTGCTATTCTTAAAAAGAACTTGGATTGACATTTCTATGCACTTTATTTTGGGGTTGCCTAGGACTAAGAAGGGGAGGGATTCTATTTTTGGATTACTTTATGGGCTAAACTTTGCTCAATATTGTTGTAATCTACGACTTGTCATCCTCAAACTGATGGACAAACTAACGTTGTAAATAGAACTTTGGGAACACTTTTGCGTGCTATTCTTAAAAAGAACTTGGATTGACATTTCTATGCACTTTATTTTGGGGTTGCCTATGACTAAGAAAGGGAGGGATTCTATTTTTGGATTACTTTATGGGCTAAACTTTGCTCAATATTGTTGTAATCTACTACTTGTCATCCTCAAACGGATGGACAAACTGAAGTTGTAAATAGAACTTTGAGAACACTTTTGCGTGCTATTCTTAAAAAGAACTTTGACTGACATTTCTATGGACTTTATTTTGGGGTTGCCTAGGACTAAGAATGGGAGGGATTTTATTTTTGGATTACTTTATGGGCTAAACTTTGCTCCATATTGTTGTAATCTACTACTTGTCATCCTCAAACGGATGGACAAACTGAAGTTGTCAATAGAACTTTGGGAACACTTTTGCGTGCTATTCTTAAAAAGAACTTGGATTGACATTTCTATGCACTTTATTTTGGGGTTGCCTAGGACTAAAAAAGGGAGGGATTCTATTTTTGGATTACTTTATGGGCTAAACTTTGCTCAATATTGTTGTAATCTACTACTTGTCATCCTCAAACAGATGGACAAACCGAATTTGTCAATAGAACTTTGGGAACACTTTTGCGTGCTATTCTTAAAAAGAACTTGGATTGACATTTCTATTGACTTTATTTTGGGGTTTCCTAGGAATAAGAAAAGGAGGGATTCTATTTATGGATTACTTTATGGGCTAAACTTTGCATAATATTGTTGTAATCTACTACTTGTCATCCTCAAACGGATGGACAAACTGAAGTTGTAAATAGAACTTTGGGAACACTTTTGCGTGCTATTCTTTAAAGAACTTGGATTGACATTTCTATGCTCTTTATTTTGGGGTTGCCTAGGACTAAGAAGGGGAGGGATTCTATTTTTGGATTACTTTATGGGCTAAACTTTGCTCAATATTGTTGTAATCTACTACTTGTCATCCTCAAACGGATGGACAAACTGAAGTTGTCAATAGAACTTTGGGAACACTTTTGCGTGCTATTCTTAAAAAGAACTTGGATTGACATTTCTATGCACTTTATTTTGGGGTTGCCTAGGACTAAGAAGGGGAGGGATTCTATTTTTGGATTACTTTATGAGCTAAACTTTGCTCAATATTGTTGTAATCTACTACTTGTCATCCTCAAACGGATGGACAAACTGAAGTTGTCAATAGAACTTTGGGAATACTTTTGCGTGCTATTCTTAAAAAGAACTTGGATTGACATTTCTATGCACTTTATTTTGGGGTTGCCTAGGACTAAGAAGGGGAGGGATTCTATTTTTGGATTACTTTATGGGCTAAACTTTGCTCAATATTGTTGTAATCTACGACTTGTCATCCTCAAACTGATGGACAAACTAACGTTGTAAATAGAACTTTGGGAACACTTTTGCGTGCTATTCTTAAAAAGAACTTGGATTGACATTTCTATGCACTTTATTTTGGGGTTGCCTATGACTAAGAAAGGGAGGGATTCTATTTTTGGATTACTTTATGGGCTAAACTTTGCTCAATATTGTTGTAATCTACTACTTGTCATCCTCAAACGGATGGACAAACTGAAGTTGTAAATAGAACTTTGGGAACACTTTTGCGTGCTATTCTTAAAAGAACTTGTTATGACATTTCTATGGACTTTATTTTGGGGTTGCCTAGGACTAAGAAGGGGAGGGATTCTATTTATGGATTACTTTATGGGCTAAACTTTGCACAATAAAGTTGTAATCTACTACTTGTCATCCTCAAACGGATGGACAAACTGAAGTTGTAAATAGAACTTTGGGAACACTTTTGCGTGCTATTCTTAAGAAGAACTTGGATTGACATTTCTATGCACTTTATTTTGGGGTTGCCTAGGACTAAGAAGGGGAGGGATTCTATTTTTGGATTACTTTATGGGCTAACTTTGCTCAATATTGTTGTAATCTACTACTTGTCATCCTCAAACGGATGGACAAACTGAAGTTGTAAATAGAACTTTGGGAACACTTTTGCGTGCTATTCTTAAAAGAACTTGTTATGCATTTCTATGGACTTTATTTTGGGGTTGCCTAGGACTAAGAAGGGGAGGGATTCTATTTATGGATTACTTTATGGGCTAAACTTTGCACAATAAAGTTGTAATCTACTACTTGTCATCCTCAAACGGATGGACAAACTGAAGTTGTAAATAGAACTTTGGGAACAATTTTGCGTGCTATTCTTTAAAGAACTTGGATTGACATTTCTATGCTCTTTATTTTGGGGTTGCCTAGGACTAAGAAGGGGAGGGATTCTATTTTTGGATTACTTTATGGGCTAAACTTTGCTCAATATTGTTGTAATCTACTACTTGTCATCCTCAAACGGATGGACAAACTGAAGTTGTCAATAGAACTTTGGGAACACTTTTGCGTGCTATTCTTAAAAAGAACTTGGATTGACATTTCTATGCACTTTATTTTGTGGTTGCCTAGGACTAAGAAGGGGAGGGATTCTATTTTTGGATTACTTTATGGGCTAAACTTTGCTCAATATTGTTGTAATCTACGACTTGTCATCCTCAAACAGATGGACAAACCGAATTTGTCAATAGAACTTTGGGAACACTTTTGCGTGCTATTCTTAAAAGAACTTGGATTGACATTTCTATTGACTTTATTTTGGGGTTTCCTAGGACTAAGAAAAGGAGGGATTCTATTTATGGATTACTTTATGGGCTAAACTTTGCATAATATTGTTGTAATCTACTACTTGTCATCCTCAAACGGATGGACAAACTGAAGTTGTAAATAGAACTTTGGGAACACTTTTGCGTGCTATTCTTTAAAGAACTTGGATTGACATTTCTATGCTCTTTATTTTGGGGTTGCCTAGGACTAAGAAGGGGAGGGATTCTATTTTTGGATTACTTTATGGGCTAAACTTTGCTCAATATTGTTGTAATCTACTACTTGTCATCCTCAAACGGATGGACAAACTGAAGTTGTCAATAGAACTTTGGGAACACTTTTGCGTGCTATTCTTAAAAAGAACTTGGATTGACATTTCTATGCACTTTATTTTGGGGTTGCCTAGGACTAAGAAGGGGAGGGATTCTATTTTTGGATTACTTTATGGGCTAAACTTTGCTCAATATTGTTGTAATCTACTACTTGTCATCCTCAAACGGATGGACAAACTGAAGTTGTCAATAGAACTTTGGGAACACTTTTGCGTGCTATTCTTAAAAAGAACTTGTTATGACATTTCTATGGACTTTATTTTGGGGTTGCCTAGGACTAAGAAGGGGAGGGATTCTATTTATGGATTACTTTATGGGCTAAACTTTGCACAATAATGTTGTAATATACTACTTGTCATCCTCAAACGGATGGACAAACTGAAGTTGTAAATAGAACTTTGGGAACATTTTGTGTGCTATTCTTTAAAGAACTTGGATTGACATTTCTATGCTCTTTATTTTGGGGTTGCCTAGGACTAAGAAGGGGAGGGATTCTATTTTTGGATTACTTTATGGGCTAAACTTTGCTCAATATTGTTGTAATCTACTACTTGTTATCCTCAAACGGATGGACAAACTGAAGTTGTCAATTGAACTTTGGGAACACTTTTGCGTGCTATTCTTAAAAGAACTTGGATTGACATTTCTATGCACTTTATTTTGGGGGTTGCCTAGGACTAAGAAGGGGAGGGATTCTATTTTTGGATTACTTTATGGGCTAAACTTTGCTCAATATTGTTGTAATCTACGACTTGTCATCCTCAAACTGATGGACAAACTAACGTTGTAAATAGAACTTTGGGAACACTTTGCGTGCTATTCTAAAAGAACTTGGATTGACATTTCTATGCACTTTATTTGGGGTTGCCTATGACTAAGAAAGGGAGGGATTCTATTTTTGGATTACTTTATGGGCTAAACTTTGCTCAATATTGTTGTAATCTACTACTTGTCATCCTCAAACAGATGGACAAACTGAAGTTGTAAATAGAACTTTGAGAACACTTTGCGTGCTATTCTTAAAAAGAACTTTGACTGACATTTCTATGGACTTTATTTTGGGGTTGCCTAGGACTAAGAAGGGGAGGGATTTTATTTTGGATTACTTTATGGGCTAAACTTTGCTCAATATTGTTGTAATCTACTACTTGTCATCCTCAAACGGATGCACAAACTGAAGTTGTCAATAGAACTTTGGGAACACTTTTGCGTGCTATTCTTAAAAAGAACTTGGATTGACATTTCTATGCACTTTATTTTGGGGTTGCCTAGGACTAAAAAGGGGAGGGATTCTATTTTTGGATTACTTTATGGGCTAAACTTTGCTCCATATTGTTGTAATCTACTACTTGTCATCCTCAAACGGATGGACAAACCGAATTTGTCAATAGAACTTTGGGAACACTTTTGCGTGCTATTCTTAAAAAGAACTTGGATTGACATTTCTATTGACTTTATTTTGGGGTTTCCTAGGACTAAGAAAAGGAGGGATTCTATTTATGGATTACTTTATGGGCTAAACTTTGCATAATATTGTTGTAATCTACTACTTGTCATCCTCAAACGGATGGACAAACTGAAGTTGTAAATAGAACTTTGGGAACACTTTTGCGTGCTATTCTTTAAAGAACTTGGATTGACATTTCTATGCTCTTTATTTTGGGGTTGCCTAGGACTAAGAAGGGGAGGGATTCTATTTTTGGATTACTTTATGGGCTAAACTTTGCTCAATATTGTTGTAATCTACTACTTGTCATCCTCAAACGGATGGACAAACTGAAGTTGTCAATAGAACTTTGGGAACACTTTGCGTGCTATTCTTAAAAAGAACTTGGATTGACATTTCTATGCACTTTATTTTGGGGTTGCCTAGGGACTAAGAAAGGGGAGGGATTCTATTTTGGATTACTTTATGGGCTAAACTTTGCTCAATATTGTTGTAATCTACTACTTGTCATCCTCAAACGGATGGACAAACTGAAAGTTGTAAATAGAACTTTGGGAACACTTTTGCGTGCTATTCTTAAAAGAACTTGGATTGACATTTCTATGCACTTTATTTTGGGGTTGCCTAGGACTAAGAAGGGAGGGATTCTATTTATGGATACTTTATGGGCTAAACTTTGCTCAATAAATGTTGTAATCTACTACTTTGTCATCCTCAAACGGATGGACAAACTGAAGTTGTAAATAGAACTTTGGGAACACTTTTGCGTGCTATTCTTTAAAGAACTTGGAATTGACATTCTATGCTCTTTATTTTGGGGTTGCCTAGGACTAAGAAGGGGGAGGGATTCTATTTTTGGATTACTTTAATGGGCTAAACTTTGCTCAATATTGTTGTAATCTACTACTTGTCATCCTCAAACGGATGGACAAACTGAAGTTGTCAATAGAACTTTGGAACACTTTTGCGGGCTATTCTTAAAAAAGAACTTGGATTGACATTTCTATGCACTTTATTTTGGGTTTCCTAGGACTAAGAAGGGGAGGGATTCTATTTTTGGATTACTTTATGGGCTAAACTTTGCTCAATATTGTATGTAATCTACGACTTGTCATCCCTCAACACGATGGACAAAACCGAATTGTCAATAGAACTTTGGAACACTTTTCGTTCTATTCATTCTT